>NC_142519.1:29538214-29753214 GCF_964205215.1 Stylophora pistillata | reverse complement strand
TATTGACATTTTAAGGAGAAATTAATTCCTGGTCACAGGGCTCGACAGAAATGGTAGCCAACTGGCCACAGACTATTAGAAATTCAGTTTTGCCTTGTGGTTTTTAGATTTCCACTAGCCAGTTTGGCTAGTAAACAAACTGAAATTGTTGTAACATCTGAGTTGTCACCAGCCACCAGGCAAGTACGTTGAAAAGTTAGTGTCAAGTCCTGGGCCACCAATGGGAGTGAAGAGTTTAATGCTATACAAATTGGATATTCTCTGTGAAATATAGCTTTTTTAGTGCAATATCCATTAATTTTTTTATATCCTTCTTTCTTAGGTTTATTTGAAAAGCCATTATGGATGGTGCAGGGGATGCTGCATCCACCCCTCCCCCGCCTGACCCAGCCCCAAACCCTCCTCCCCCAGCAGAGACTCCACAGCCAGTTGAGAGAGCAGTCACCCCAGAACCTCCTCGTGAGACAGAACAGGCTCAATCAAAGGTTCAGCAGCCATCTAAATTGAAGGATGAGAAGCCAGAGGACTCCAAAGCACCACTGGGTGGAGGTCAAGAGAGGTAAGGAGTGATAAAAAGTTAAAAGAAATAGTTAAGGATCAGGTTGATATTACAGAGGAGCTCTTTTAGCTTAAACCTCTCAGTGAGAGAGAAAATTGTTATGGTTAAGACACACTGTACCCTGCAGAGAGGTGCTTGTTATTAGCTTTGGCATGTTTGTTTCTTCATTTGTCTAAGAGGAGGAGGTCCAGCTGAGCTACATGAGCCAGCAAGAGGTCTATCTGCAAGGGGTCAAGTATTGAGCATTTTTATTCCCAGACCCGAGTCCAGCAAACCTATCCCCAACTCATCTTGAATTTTGCTGCAGGTGGAGAAATGCCTGCATGTCTTGCACTGCTAATATTATGGGTAGACTGATTGGGTTTGAAGATCTTAAGTGAAGTAGCCAATTTCACCCTTAAGTCTTATTTTCAAGGTGCACTTTGATAAGAATCGACTATAATACTCATTAACATTTAATGACTTTGTCTTGAAATTATTTATCCAAAAAAAGGGTGTCTGAAAAACCATCTGGCACTGAGGATTTACTAGCAAAAAGTGAAGCAAGGAAGAAACTACCTGATAAAAATCTTGATTTTCAGGTTCGTAAATTATTAGTTCAATGTTTGGTCAATAGAACATGTTTACATGCATGGTGCTAATTGAAGCGGTTCATATCAACTAGGAAACAAATTTGTTAGTCCAGGAAAGGTACCAAAGAAAGTGAAAGAGCTTTATATCATTACTCAATGCAAATGATCCAACGGTTGGAAACTTTAAACATTTTTTATAAAGCAACAAGAAACCTGGCTCAGACAGTTGCTTTAGTTTTCCTTTCCTTTGTTTAGTGATTCAGTTAATTACTCTAAATAGCTTGTGGCACCCTCTCAAACATTCAGATGCAAGATTTAAAGCAATCAGAACTTGGTCACCAGTGCATGTCCTTGCACTTCTGGCAGAAATCTACTTGTTACATTGAGTTCAAAAGTGGGTTGGGGCAATGGTTTAGTGCTCTGTACTGCAGGTGGAGAGTTCCTCAGGTTTGAGACCAATGGCCTGGTCAATGTGTTATGTTCTTGTGCAAAACATTTGACTCTTTTTGCCCTGAAATATGAATGGGTTTTGGCAAATTGTCAAGGAAACCAGATGAAAAGCTGAAGGGTAACCTTAGGACGGACTGACTTCCCTTCCAGGGTGTGGGGGTAAAAAAGTTAATTTCATGTTATGAAAATCAGTATAAGCTCTCACTGGATCATGGGCCATTTGGCTAGAGTACAGATCACTTAACCTTCCCTGTCAATGGTTGTTGTGCTTATTTTGGTTTTGTTTTAACAATACTCAATAAAAAAGGGTTCTGTTGTTTGGAACCTCACATATTGACTATCATTATGCATTGCAGTTTTAAATCAAAAAGGCCTTGTCTGCGCTTTATGTCATTTAAATGCTTATTTTTCACTTTTTCAGGTGAGGGTGAGGATTATCGAGGGTCGTCAGCTGGCAGGAGCTAATATCAGCCCTGTGGTCCGTGTGACAATGGACAATCAGTCACGGCAAACTAAAGTCATCAAATCAACCAACAAGCCATTTTATGATGAGGTTTGAAAAACAGGAATGGAATTGCAAGAAACATGTATTAAATTTCCTTAATTGTTTTACACTTTAACATCATGCAGTGTAAATATTCAACATAGTAGCTGATATCTACACATTTCGTATAATACTAACAAGGTGAAGATTGTTAAGAGCTCCTTTAGTTGGCAATAATTTCCTTTATCGATTCCCTTGACCTTAACGTTCGATTCAGCAGTGTGATGCTGTGAGGGAAAAAAATTTAGCTGCTTCACCCTGGAAGGGGTTACAAAAAAAGTATAAACTTTTTTTCTGCTTAATCAGAGGGCCTGATTTCTAGACAAATTCTGCTTTAATTTATAAGTATACCTTAATGACATATTGAACTAAACTTACTATATAGTAGTTACTATGTTGTTTAATCTTAACAGGTGTTTTTCTTCAATTTCAATGTTACACCACACAAACTGTTTGATGCTCAAGCTCTGTTTGAGGTACAGTGTATGATGTGAAAGAATTTATGACAGCCGATGGATAAGATATGTGTATTGGTGATAGAATTATAGTTACCTAACCCCCACCGCCACTCAAAAATGCTTTTCAGGGCCAATCTGGAAAAGGATAAAGGAACAGATGTTTCAAATATGCTTATTAGAAAAATTAAAATTTAAAATCTGTGAAAAAGGTTAAAAACTGAAAAAAAAAATTGTTTACTTTGAGAGTGTTAAGTCTGTACTCAAGCTAAGTGGCCCACCCAGGTAGAGGTTATCCTGGTTTCCTTGGTCTGAAGTGACATAAGAATATCACTGCATGCTCTCCTGTAGATGGGGTTTAACCTACCAGCCTTTCTTCAGGTTTTTTTCTGACAGTACCCATAGGTGGAGAAAGGCACTGTGAGTGTAAAGAGCCCTGACCCATACTGTAATAAATCAATAATCTTACTTAGCTCTGAAGTGTGCTGAACATTTGGTCTTTTAGGTATTTAATTCCAAGAAATTAAGAGCAAATGCAATGGTTGGAAGTTTTCAGGTGAGATTTGCTAAATAATGCACCAATCAATTTAAGTTTCAGAATACCTCCCCTCATTTGCGGCAACTTCCCCGGGCATTTGAAGATCAGATTTTTCAAATTCCCATTACACAAGAAACAATTGTGCTGTGCTTGATGGTCAAATTTTTTGGTAAAAGGCAAATAAGTGACCATGACTCATTTAATTATATACACATTGACTTAGCTTTAAAACACATCAAATGTGAGGTAGTGTGTTACCATATTGATGAACAGCCAATTTTTGTTTTTGGAATGATCCTTTTTTCATAGCTAGTGTATCATGGTCTTGAGGATGTAATCAGCTGTTTGTGATTTTTTTTATGCTCCAAATTATTGATGATAAAGCTCTTTTAAGAACTTAAAAGTTCTTTAAAGGGAATGTTGATGCAGTGTACCTGTTTTTGTGTTTCATGTTAGTCTTAGATCTGGCTACTTTGTTTCTCTTGCAGTGTGATGTGGGATTCTTCTATGATGAACCTTGTAAGATGATGAAAATTAACATTACTATGAAAAATTTATCTGCATTTTAGTTGTGTGCCTAAGATTTTCTTAATGTGGGGTACTTGTAACTTTACTGGAAAGATCTTCCAAAAATTTTCAAAGTCAATTAAATGCCATGTAATAGTATCCATTTCTAAAAAACCTCAAATATGTGATAGTGTAGTTTGATCATACTTACATACACATACATAAATACATAGGTTAATTGACCACTCCCCATAGGGGCTTTTCAGGGCCAATGCCGAGCAACACCCACCCATCCCACCCAGGGGAGGACATCCACCACACAGTAATCTAGTGCATGGGAAATTAACGTCTCCTACCCCTAACCCTGCAGGAGACGGGGCATACGGTTTATTCATCCTTATCCAAGAAGACTAGAATATCTATCTATTTCTTGATAGAAAGTTAGCAAATTCTCCTCACTTATTTTAAGACCGTGAGTATTGGTCCGGCCAGCCAGGGCTCGAACCCTCGACCTCCTGCACAACACAATTCGGCGTTCTAACCAATTAAGCTAACCGGGAGGCGGTCGAGCTAACTGGGAGGTTGATCATCTGGGTAAGGGTAGTCCTGAGAAGGACTCAATCGTGCAGTAATTAAGTAACTGATGTGTGGTCAACGGCCTGACTGGAAGTCATCGTCAGAGTCAAGTGAAGAGTTGTTGTCAGTCCAGTATACCAAATCTGGTTCATGTAAATTGATTAGTTTAGTTTAGCTGTGTTTTTGGCATTGGTTGGTCGTGACTGGGTCATTTGTAGTGCAATTAAATATCATAAATAAGTCAATGGTATGGTGCCAGTAATAGTTGACACCTGTTGAAAGGAGTCAGTTCTAAGTCACTGAGTGAATGTTTAAAGTTGTGACATTTGGTTTAGAGTCAGCTTTAGCTGTGTTTTTTTTTGTATAGCTCATTCTGTTCTAAGGAAGTGGATACTGTTATCAGACCCAGAAGACAAAATGGCAGGAGCAAAAGTAAGAAGCAAATCATGTATTTTCAATTGGTAACCTAGCTAATTAAAAACTCCACTGTTTTCTGATTATCAAAAAATTAAACCTGTATGGAAAATTTCAAACCAAGGAAAAAGTTAAATTATGCCAAATCATATTGTTTATTAAGTTTACTGTGATGATGATGCATAAAAGTTTTCTTTTCTGCCCTTTTTAATCCCTCTTCTCAGGGCTACTTGAAAGTTACAGTTATGGTTCTAGGACCTGGTGATGAAGCCCCAGTAAGTGAGAAATTTCATTTTTCATTTCAAGCTTAATCTCAGGGGTGTTTAGTGATACAGTTTGGCTGGGTGCCACAGCCAGCTAACAAATTGATGCTTGCATGATCTGGGCATTCTGGAGTTTTGAGACCAGAGCTTTTGAACATTCCTTTAAGAGTGCTACTTTGTATCTGATATGATGTACTATCTTTGTGCAGGTGGTGACAATAACAGAGGATCAAGATGACCTTGATGATATTGAAGAGTAAGTAATTCTAAAAAGAGTTTGGTTTATTCAATGTTTTCTTTGTTTGTGTTCTTTTTTTTCAGAGTCCTGCATATTTGAAATTTGCAGCATTTGGCATGTGAAATGCATTTTTATCACAATTGGCAGGAATGTCTCAATTTGAATGGCCAATTTGTCATCGTAAATTAGAGTTACAGACAAAGCTGCTCACATCAACATGTCCCACATTTAATTTATGGTCACCACTTGAAAGAATTGTTTTGTTTGATGTTGATATTGTGCTGTGCCGAGCGAGTCCACAACATGTTGACCACTGTGATGATAAATATCATTGTCAATAAGAGTACAGACCATGCTAAAACACTGTTGATTTGTTAGGCTTATATATGTGTACCTGTAATCTTCAAGTTAATTGAATCTAAATTAGACTTTTTGAGTGTATTAGCCATTGTGTTTTTGTTATCATGTTGTTCTGTTTAAGTTGAGTTTTCCATGCATGCAACTAAGGGAAGTTTTCTTTCAATTTGCACTCTGAGTTGATAAACTGTTTGCTTTGTGTTTTGTTTATTTACAGTAACTTGATCCAACCTCCAGGCATGATGCTTAGACCAGCAGTTTTCTCCCTGAGAGTCTTTAGAGCTGAGGATATTCCACAGAGTAATATTTCATTTTTACTAGTAAATAGTTTTGAGGGATCTATGTGGCTCCACCTTAATTATGCTGGGAGTAATTTAATGCTCCTGAAAAGATGAAAGTAACAACTGATTTCTCAGTATTTCAGTTGGTACAGCATAAAATGGGAAATTCAGAACTCAGGCGTATCTGTGTCCCAAATGTAGGAATGAATACTGTTGAGCATCTTTTTCTAGTTCTTAACTTTTTACCTCTTAAAGTTCTTGAAGTTCAATTTTCTTTTGTCTGAATTAAATCGGTGTATATTTTAAAAGTTCAGGGCTGTGCAATTTCTATAAGCATTTGAGACATGTGGACATGCATGCCATAAAAATATTAAAATTAATCTTCATGGACTTTTTATTTAGTTATCTTTGTGTTCTCATACATGTGTATCTTTGCAGTGGACTCCGCAGTTAGTGAGACAATTAAAAAAACCTTAGTTGGTGGTGAGATGAAAGAGTTGGTTGACCCATACTTGATATTCTCATTTGCTGGCAAAGAAGTAAGTCCTTTGTGTTTTTTACCTATTTGATTTCTATTTTCCCTTTGTTTGAAATCAAACCGATCTGAAACATTCTGCACCACAATGAGCCACAGTGTATACATGTACATGTAGGTGCTGATATACCCACACGTCAACTGTTCACTTGTTATCATGAAACATAGAGAACAAATAGAAATTGTCATTACCATTATTGATTTTTAGCCAGAGGCAGCTCTTTGTGAACTGTAAGTTTTAAAATGAAACACCTTAAAATGCAATGGCCCATTTCTCAATTACCTTTAGCCTCTTTTTAAAGCGAGTCTTAATCGTTGGTGCTCTTCCTTTCATATGATGATAAGTTTTCATTCACATGCAAATTAAACTCATTTTTACAAGAATGGTTGAGTGCCAGGCCTCATTTTGAAAAAGAGGCCAGAGGTAATTTGGAAATGGCTTGTTATAGTTCTTCTGGTAAACACAGATGTCTCGTAGTTGCTGGATGTAATGTAAGTTGCAAAATGTTAGAATTCCCTGGAAGGTTACTGAACTAAGATCAATAAGTATTATTGAGATTTGGGGTCAAAATGGCTGGATTTTGGCCAATTTCCTGCTTCTCTATGAACCAAGATGAACTTGAGGTTCATAAAAATTTAAAAAAAGAAAGGTGCTATTTTTTGCCATCGTGATAGAACAAGCTTGTTAATTAAAATATTTATCATATAGCAAAAATTTTTTGCCTCAATTTGGTTAGTCTCAGTTGAATTAATTAGAAAGCTGTACAATGCTGCACATTTTTTCTTGCTCGGAATTAAAGCTGGCAATCCAACTCTCATCCTGCCTGCTCCAACAGCCTATCAGAACATATAGGATATGCTTCTTGCCAGCTCTTGATAATTAGTGATCTTCTTTTTCAGGCAAGAACAGATGTACACAAAAACTGTGATCACCCTGAATTCAAACAAGGGCTACATGTTCCATTTCAGGTACAAATTGTTTTTGCTTTGGCTGTGATAGGCTACACAAAAATTGAAACCTTGTTGGTGTCTTTAACCCTCTTTCTCCTAGGAGTGGCCAAAATGAAATTTCTCCTAACAGTATCAGGGCCCAGTTATTTAAAGGTCAAGCTTGCAATTAACGTGTGCCATCCAAACAGGGTACCCTGCCACTGAGCTGTAGAGGAATTATTGAAGAGCTTGGCAATAAACTTGTCTATACAGTGCTGTCTGTAGTACTATGTAGGACATTTGTCTTGTTTGAACTTAGTTTTGGCCTTGTTCACCAATGAGTTCTGTTGTGGTATCGAGTCAGGATGAATGAGGTTAACGAGATTCAAAGTCATAGACGCAACAACATTTTTAATCCAGCAAACAAGTGTACATGCCGGAATCCGATGCGCACATGCGCAGGTGCAAAACCACATGTAAACTATGACAAGTTCTCTTAGGCTAAATGGTGGAGAATCGGACTGCGAAATCTCAGGTTCTCTGCAGGCTTTAATCTTTGGGAGGGTAGGGAGAGACCATGTTTTTTCCCACCCTTGTGACAAATGATTAAATTTCTTTATTTGCTGAACATGGTTAAAACTTACAATGTTTTTCATTAATCTCTTGTGGTTACGTCAAAAAGTAACAAACCTCAGTGGAACCTTTTTCAATCTTCTACACTTTGATAATAAATTGTAGTGTTATATGGTTAGTTTAGGAGGAGTCACCTTTGGCCATGGTCCAAATACAAGGTGCTGGTATATGTATGCCACACAGATGAAATCTAAGTAAGCCCCTTTTTTTGTTTAAGTTCCCTACCATGGCAGAAAAGTTAAAGTTGCAGTTATGGGACTGGTATGTAAACTTTTTTTATTTTTTAAAGGATGGTTATACTGTTGTTACTTTATTATACCTTTTTGTTGTTGATTTTGAAATTGAATTAGTTTTATTAGTCTTTTCAAAACAAATTTGATTGGTATATAGATGTGAATAACATTCCAAGTAACCATCAAATTTACTCCTAGAAAAGTATGTTTTGCTGCATACAGTATGATTGTCAAACACACTCCATGTTGGATATAAACTAAACTTTAATGCAAATCACATGATACAACGTAGGCCTGCAATGCGTGAGGGGGAATGGATACTACACATACATGTGATAGAAAAATTTATCATTATTTACCAATTTTTTTGACCTTGTTAGCAATATTTAAAATTCTTTGGCAATGGGAGTCATCTCTTCTAGGAAGGGTATCTGGATGATTGTAGAAAATGTCATCTCTGATGACCAGGGTTTAGCTAAAATTTTAGACTGTTAAAAATTGCAACAACTGTTCTAATTAATTTGAATTTTTGGTATACAGCATGATAAAGGACAGGCTCTCTTTAGCTCAAAAATAAAGCATTTGACCACAGAATCAGCAACTTTGAGGTTCCAATCCTCAAAGAGCACTCAAAATTTTGCTTTGCCAGGTGCCCACATCAAAGTTCCTTTTTGAACATAATGCTTATAAAATTAATTCACATATTTTGTTTGCTAGGGACAAACTAAGTGGTGATGACTGCATTGGTACCTATTACCTTCCAATGTCTGAAATATCTGGACAAGGAGAAGAAGGTTGGTTAATGGACAAGACCATGCCAATACTGCTTATAGTATTTAAGTACTAGTGTTAGTGTTTAAAATGAATTTCTGGTCAAACTGGTTTGACTTGTTATGTCCTTTGCTCCAGTTACTGTAAACAGTGGCATATATAAGCCACACCTTTTTTCCCAATTAAAAATGTACATAACAAATGGCTTATTTGTGAGTGCAGCTTATACTCTGGCGTGTTTGGTACACAATGAGATCTAACCCGAAAAAAAAATACAAATCAAACTATAATCTTCATGAACTTTTGTTGAAACATCCTTTTAGCCTCCTAACGAGCAATTTGTTTTCGGCTGGTCCAATTTTCTCCTCAGCAACATTGACTTGGGGAGAATGGGGAGCTATGTTTCAACAATTTTGTGGAGGACTGAAGTTTGTAATCATTATAAACAAATACTGTTTTGAACCAGAGCATAGACGTGGTGTACAATAGTAACGAAGGAAGGAAGGAAGAGTAAGAATAGCAGGAAATAATGAAAATAAATTCACAACAAAATAGAATCTTGCAATTTGTGATTTTTAAGAGTTCCAATAACTTTTCCTTGAGCAGCTTCTGGTAGTGTAAAAGGCTGCTTCCACAGAAAAGGGGCCATAAGGTGAAACCCTAACACAAGACCTGCATGCAGGCTTTACCCTTCACAACCTAACATCAGAATGCATATTCTCCACACTGTTCTCTATACATTTCCTAAAATGCTGACATGGAGAATTTGTTCAACAATCAAAAGTTTCTTAAGTTCGTGATCATTTCCTTTGTTCTTGTTACCGTTCATATATATGTGATTCAGGGGTGATATTGTCAGGAGAAATTAGATGCTAGGGGTCAAAGGGTTAACAGATTGGGGTCTAATAGGCAGCTGTAGACCGCTGGTAACAGGCTTTTATTTGAACGTTTTGAAATTTTCTCATGAGCTGCACATGATTTTTCAGTGTTTCTGAAGTTATCCGACTCAGCAAACTGAAGATGATGAGAACAACAACATGTTGTAACTGGAACAACAAGTAAAAGAACATTTCTAGTTGAGTCAGATATTTCTCTAGAACACTGGGAGAATCCTTTGTGTTTGTCACATCATCATTCATCAACAGCGTACTGCACTGCCATGATTTGAACAAGTCTCTTCTGTTGTGCCTCCAGGATACCTGCCAAGGTTTGGACCTTGCTTCATAAACTTTTATGGCTCCACAAGAGAATACTCTGATCTCCCTGATGAATTTGAAGATCTGAATCTTGGCATTGTAAGTTCTCATGACTACATTGGTTTGAGTGTGTACTCACTTATGATCCATGAATTATTTTTGCTCGCGCACGATTGGTCTAAACGCATCAAATGACCGAATATGCCTTAAGGGATAACCCTCAATTTGCAAACCCTATTTCCAATACGATAAAAGAATTCGTTTAGATTTATTTCAAGATGAGAAAGCGTTTATCTTTCATTTCAGAAGATTAGGCACATGTTTGTTTATTCATAAAGGCGTATCAGAGAACACTGAAGAGTAAACATCCCTTGAGCAAACGGTTAGCTGTTCGTAAACCTTCTGACCTGCGCGTAGCTTTATTCTCGGAAAACTGTTCGTTTCTCTAAACTGTGATATTTACCTTTATGAGGAACCCAGGTTTGATAAGCTTCTAGCTTCTGCTGGGCTACCTCACCGTACTACTTATAAATGACCCGAAATTGTAATTTTATCTACTTTCAGGGTAAGGGTGTGGCTTACCGTGGCCGAGTTCTGGTTGAGTTGGAGACTAAATTAGACACTCAACCCACCAAGCTGGTCGAAGAAGTATTAAGTGATGACATTGTGCGAGTTCAGGTATGTGCAGCTCATGGTTAAAAAAAGAAAAGATTTCTCTTGTGGGCGTAACGTGACAAGTTGTTAGACATCCCTTTCTTGCCATCAACGGCCATTTCTCAATATCAACGCGGCTTGGGTTAGAAGAACCTAAAGCGCTAAACAGTTTTTCACGTTTGGATAGAGCAATTTTCATTTGAGAGTTGAAAGTAATCAGGCATAACGTTGATTCTGCTTTACTTCACTCTTTGATTGGTTCAGAAAACTCACGCGCTCTCTCTCAACCAATCAGGTGCTCAATTAAAACCCATCACGACTTGGTCGCCCGCGTTTTCCCGCGGCAGTATGGTCGGTTTTTCTTTGAGATCTCATTGGTTCTTAAGGTATTTTTCTTTCTTCTGATTGGTCGTTGTGATGAATTTAGATTTGGTTTTACGACAGTCATTCGAAGAGTGCTCTAGCATGCTGCACAGACTTTGTGAGTTAGATCCTAGTGTTACCAAACCAAATTGGGTGTTAGCTCAAGTCATATACCTTGGCCCGTCTTGAAACTAGGGAAATATTTTTAGATACCAGAGCACTTTCAATTCCAGTTGTTTTCCTTTCCAGACTTATCTACGTCGGCGTAAATACAAGCTGTTTGCCTGTTTTTTGGAAGCCACAATGGTCGCTTGTACTGATGGACCTGTTACTTTTGAAATAAGCATAGGTATGAATGGATAAGTGATAAACAAATATCTAGTACAGTACAGACCCACAAAAACATGGAATATATTTGTCAAAAGCGCATAGGACTCAGCATCTCATATAAAATAAAATCACTCACGGTTGGTGCAATGTGCACACGTTTTTGTAAAAGTAATGATTGAAAAATTCCTTTGTCCTAATTTGAGTGAAAAATGATAAACTAATTGTTCTTCACTTGCTTCTGTTGCTATTTTTTTTCCAAACACTGTTGTTTGGTTTCTGTTTTGGTTTCTGATTTGCATATTTTGATTTCGTTACATAATGATGCTTCACCAAAAGCCCTTTCGCCCCCCAAAAAAGACAAGGCATATCACATTCCTGCCTTCTCATGGCAGTTACTTCTTTACCGTGGCCACATTCTTCTGTCTTCAAGATACTCTTTGTGCAGAAGTTCGACTGTAGTTTCTGGTGTGTGTGTGTGTGTTTTTTTTTTCAGGTAACTATGGAAACCAGCTGGACTTGTCAGTGCCGCCTTCGTCATCTTCTACATCACCAACAAACGCCATATTTGATGGCAGCTACTATTACTTCCTGCCATGGAATGATATCAAACCGTGTTGTAACGTGGATAGCCATTGGGAAGATATCGCCTTCAGACTGGAGCCAAGGAACATCCTCACTCGGATATGCGAACAACTTGTGAGTTTTAACGTTTTACCCGACAGATGTGCCATTGCCAGCAAACGTTTCATGTATTCTCGGAGGATTGTTATGTGTATTATGATTTTCCAATTAGGAGTTAGACTTGGAAAAAGTTCAGCTGGCGATTACCGAGAAAGCCGCACTAACAACTGTTGCTGTTCTTACAATTAAAATGCTGGATACATTGATAGAGAGCTGCAGGTAAGAAAGCTAGGAAAAAAGTTCATCCCATAATCCATCTTAGGAAAGTTTGATCATTGGTGGTTTTTGTATCTATCAGCAAGACATTTGATTTTTAACCCCTTTTTTAAACTCCCTTCATCAGATTCTTACTTCTCCCATCTAGCTGCGCTGTATTTCTTTGAAAAGTAGGGGTAGAAGAATCTAAGAAGTACCCGCTGGCTATTAAGTTTGTTTCTTCTGAACTCTAGTTTGTTGTTAATGCGTTGATTTTGCAAGTTACACGTCGATCTAGGCAAGTCACAAAGCACAGTTAAACATTCAAAATGATCAAATACTTTATGTTGACACTCAAATAAATACTGCTTTGTTGACGGGATCTCGTACGATTTCTAGAGAACCCCTTCCTCCGTTGGCAGCCAAAACACCCGGAATCAACGATCTTGATCTGAAGTTGAGAGAGACACGAGAAAGTGAACTGGTCAGTGTCAAATCCATATCGATGCTATTTATATTTCGCTGATTTAGATCCATTTTCAATTGATTGTCCAAAGTAATCCAAGATTTCATTCGTTTTGCTTTACTTCGTTCTGTGATTGGTCAAAAAAAATCACGCCACTTTCTCAACCAATCAGATGCAAAACCAAAACCAATCACTCTTGGGTCACCGGCGTTTTCCCGCGCTTTTGGCGATTTGCTTGGTTTTTGTTTGAGTTCTCATTTGTTCCTAATGGTATTTTGCCTTATTCTACTTGGTCGTTTTGATAACTTTGGTTTTGGTTTCGTTTTACAACACTCAATCGAAATTCGAAAACATTTTCGTAATACCATTCCTCATAGTTGCGTTGATTATGTTATGTACTCTCCATTACTGGTCTCCTTGACACTGTGTCAGTGTCATACTTGAGAAAGCTAGAAAGAACATGGCGATATTCTGAGTCGCTCTTCTGTGACGTTGAAAATTTCCTTTAAGTAGAAGGAAACTGTGAAATAAATTTTTCCCAAAAGAGGTGCGCTAATAAGCGAAAGAATTAAGGATGGTTAGGGGTCGCGAAGATTAATACGGGGTAATAAAAGACGATTTGGGAAGTGAAAGGCAAACTTCCATACTTCATTATTTGTTCTACGTTGCTTTTAATCAGAAATGTATCGTCGAAGAGGCCTCAAAACTTCGCACAAGTGCTACAGACGTGGATGAAACGATCGGAGTCGTGGAGGAGTTTTTGAAAAAGCTTCATTTCCTTGCAGTAGAGGTAAGAAACATGCTTGGACACAGTATAATGCATTCTTGTTATCCCCAACTCCACTAAAAACATTTTTCAATTGACTTTCGAAAATAATTCAGAGTTGCATTGTCTTTGCTCTGCTTTGCTTTGCTCTTTAATTGGTCTGCAAAACTCGAGCTACTCTGTCAACCAATCAGATGCTAAACTACAACTTGGTCTCCGGCGTTTTACCGCACTTCAGACAGTTTGGTCGGTTTTAATTTGAGCATGTTGAGATCTCATTGGCTCTCTACCCTCTCAGCTAATCAATTGCAAAACTAAAGCTAATGACGACTCGGTCGCTCGATGTAACTTTGGGTTTGGCTTTACCAACTGCCTTCACGTTTTTTAATCGTTAAAAGAAATAAATCGTCTAAAAGAAATAAATCGTCTAAAAGAAATAAATCGTCTAAAAGAAATAAATCTATAATTCGCAATCAGAACAAATGCAAATCAAGTCTTTATCTCGAAACTAAATTCAGAAAACGTGATTGAAAACTCACTTCTGTGGCGGGTCGTTGAAACAGTCTCACTTTACAGGTTAGCAGGTTCTTCAGGTAAGCGGATTTATAAACAGACTACATGAAATGACTTCTTTCTCTTCTCGATTCTTCTGGAAAACTGGTTTGAAACAGAATATGCTAACGCTGTTGAATAACTGTACAGAATTAATGTCAATCATAAATCTTGTCATCAAATAAATCTTTCATTAAGAGGCAACGCCTATTTGCCATACCAAACAATAAATGTCTTTACAGCCTCAGAATAGCATGCCTGATGTAGTGATTTGGATGATGAGTGGAGAAAAGAGGATAGCTTATCATCGCATCCCTGCTTATGATCTGCTGTATTCAACACATGCGGAAGCTCGAGGAAAACATTGCGGAAAAACACTGGATTTGTTTATGCAGGTAAATTTGTGGAAACAATTTGCCTTATGTGAGGTTTTTGATTGTTCAGATATCATTGAAGTAGAGAAATGAATCCTTTCTCCAACCTCACAGTACCCCGGAAAGAAACAGTTCAACCTAGAGGACTACCCAGAAGTCCCCGCTCAAGTCCGCGTCATGCTGTGGCTTGGACTCGAGAAAGACCAAGGGGCCTGGAGTAACCGCCAAGAGACTGAGGGCGACTTTTGCGTGTTTGCAGAAACGGTAAAATTAGGTTAAATAAGTAAAATTTCTGTGATTAGCTCGTAAAGAATAAACTGGGTGTAATTTTCATCATAATGACGAAATGTTTCCAGGATTGCTTTGGTTTTACTCTCTGAGTGGTCATCAAATTTGCAGTCACTACATAGTGGGACCAACGATTCTGCTTCATTTCAAGGGAATTCTCCATGATGAACAACCGAAATCTCATTTTACGATGTTATTGGTTATAAAATCTTGTGTCACCTTCTCAGCTAAACAGATGAAAGACTAAAGCTAATCGTGACTTACAGTCACGAGTGGCACTTGCGTTTTCCGCTCTTCATGCAGTTTGCTTGAGGTCTTAGCAGAGTCAGGTTTTAAATTAGTTATGCTACTTCTAACACTGGTCCTATTGACTCTTTCCTTTCCTGAGAACGTTGAATTGGGTTTACGGCGCGCGCTCAATCAAATTGCGATCTGACATCCAGCACGTTTTCATGGGTTGATCCCGGTATAGAAATAAAAAAATTCAATTTAAGAATTCTGGGCGAACGGCGTAAGCCATTTGCAAACGGCATGATTTATTTTAATAGGCCTCTGATGACTAACGATTTATAACGCTTTTCCTCACGAGAAATTAACTCGCCAGAGGCAAAGATTCGCGTTCAAATTAAAAGGTATAAATGTTGCACTTATGTCCCTAGTACGAGAACCAGATGAGTGTGCTAGGTAATTGGACAGCCAAAGGACTCCCTCGGCCTGCCTGGTCAAATGCTGGTGGAACGGTAAGTTATCTTGTTCTCAAGAAAGTGACAGAGTTATCATGTCAGGGAATTGGTTGAGTCCTTAGTCCGCAACAAAGATTACTGCGTATCGTAGAAGTTAAAACCCTTACTCTCTCCCCCGTTTGGAAGTGGATTTTGAATGGTTAAAATACATTTCAGAGAAGTCGGGATTTGTAAAGGTTTTAAACTTGAGAATGCCACTTATGTACAGTAAATACTAACACATGCTAAATGTGCCTTAATGAATTTGCCTAAGTGCACTGGATTGCAAATTTAAAGGTCCAGCCTAGAAAAGTTCTGGCAAAGGCTGTAGTGTTTTTTTTCTTGGGAAAGACAAATAGTCCGTGTGTGTTTGTTTCCACTCAGGATTATATTTAGGGGAAACTTTTGGTTGTTACTGATATCTTACGAAATTATTTTGAGGTAATTTTGGAAACCCACGATCCTATCCTAGAGAAACAGCAATTTTCCTACTCGCTGTATGCCTCTTGTTTTGCAGATTCTAACTTTTATTGCACCTAGTTTACAAGGACGTAAAGCGAAGTGCGGCTCTTAGTCTAATGACGATGATTGTTAAATTCTCTTGCAGCTGAAGCTGTTAAAAGACTCGTTTATTCCTCCTGATGGCTGGAGTTTTGATGGAAAGTGGTTCGTCAATCCAGAGCTGAGGTGTGTCATTACAGTTCAACAACTTATTTTAATGTATTACACAATGAGCTAGATTATGCATGTTCCCTGATTGGTTATTTCCTATGATCACTAATTATACCAGTAAATAATAACAGTAAATATACCACCAAAAGTGATTTGTAAGTGTTTAATTTATATGATAGACTGCATGATACATGTATTCTGATTGGTTCTTATTTACCATCTACTGGAGGACAGACTCACAAATGGCGTCACCATTAACAGTAATTGGTTCTTTTATCATTTAAAACAAATATATTCCATGTGAAAGTGTAGTGCGATCGTCCGGGTGAGTGTAGTCCTGAGAAGGACTGTTGTCGGTGGTGATGACTGACGTTTCGGCAACCTGTGCGGAAGTCATCATCAGAGTCAAGTGAATAGTTGTTGTCAGTAGAATGTTCTTAGTCCAGTTCGTGTAAAATGATTGGTCAGTTTTGCCGTGATGTTATTGGCTGTAAGAATCAAGCGGCTTAAGTCGGTCGTGATTGGTCATAATTCCATGTTGCCGTGGGGCTGTCCAGTAAAAGATCACAGATGATTTCAAAATGTGGTTAGAACTCAGTGACACGCTCAGATCCTATGTGCCACTGTTTTTTTCTTACCACATTTTGACTTCATCTGTGCTCTATTTACTGCACAGCAACATGGAATCTATTTGTTGAATAGATCACAGATGAAGTCAAAATGTAGCAAGTGGTACTTGGGGCGTACGTAGCGTGAGTCAATGATGTTCCCACCAAATTCTGACATCCCTTTTATTACTGAACAGACGTATGGCAATTTAGAATCGACTTTTTTCTTAATGATAAAGAAGTGTAGATCATAAATAAGAACCAATCAAAATGTGTGCGTAATTCAGTTTGTCATTTATACTCAACAGACGCACGGCAAGAGAGAATCTAATGGTTACATTAAAATAAAGAGTATTTTAGTTATTTTCAGTTCTAGTGGGGTAGCGTGGAACTTGCAGCGGTCAGAGCACCTCTGCTTTAACTGGGACTCCTGGTGTAAAACTAACTTGTGGAATCTCGCCGGGATAGCCTGCCCCGGGCTCTCTGTTGGAGGAAATGAGCTCCAAAACGGCTGTGGTTAGCCGTTTTCCTTGACAACCGCAAGCGCTGTTTGTCGCTTGTCTGCTGCTTTCCTATCTCCACGGTTCGAGGGCCTGGAACAGGCTATAGCTGAGGTCATAATGATGCACTGGAAACGTTTTTAAGCATAGCTCACCAGTTCGCCTTTCGGTTAAGCAACTTCGAGTAAAAAGGAGGGTTTGCTGTTTAGCTAATATCATGTTTCCTATAATTTTGATCTTTGAAATAATGGTTTAGCTTAGCGTATGAAAAGGACACAGGCTGTAAGAGTTTTATGGAGGACGTGTTTGAAAACGAAGAACGGTTTCCTGGAGGACACTGGTCGCCGGCGTCAGTGAATTGGACAGACATTGTGAGTACCTTGTAGCAATCCCAATGCTAAACTTTATCCACCATATGCAAACCTAAAGAGTGTCATGTTTTCCAGTGGGTATGTATACAATGGAGCTTTTATGCGTTTTTACTGGTATAACGTAGTGCAGATGTTTTTAAGATGTGCGATCATGTGGTAAAATGTCCCTGCTTTCTTTCGCACCGGTGTTTCGCGGCGTAACTTTTTTTATCTTTTTACACACAAAGAGGGTAGATTACGGAAAATGAGAACCTCGATGAACATTCCCCACATTCAGTTTTAAAATCAAGTTCTCTGTGTCTTAAAAAAAAGTAGAGTAGAGTAGGTGCTTTTAAGGGAATAGCAACTGAAAGAGGTCACCGTGGCAGTCAAGCCTCATTCTTCCTTCGAGCACTTGTCAACACCAGACCGACCAACAGGTGTGTGGAATGAGTACTTACCGTTCAAATGGAAGGGAAGGAGGGAAAAGAAGTAACATTTCAAAGCAAATTGAGCGGAAGAACAGCGCTATGTCCTTTCAAACTTCCCTAAAGCCCCCCTCCCCCCCCCCCACAACATACTGGGGGAACCGCTACCTTGCCTCGGTTTCAGCCTTACCTAAATTGCATTTAGCTTCCTAAAAACAACGACACTCTCGGCTGCAATTTATCGTAAATGGATAAGCACGTCTTATAATCATTCTATTTTTAGCACGAAAATGCTGCCACTGATAAGGATTCGATAGTTGCCCCTGAAGGCTGGGAGTGGACTTCAGAATGGAGCGTTGACACCAACAGGGCGGTGGACGAAGACGGTAACAAGATAATTGATAAAGAGAGATACGATCTATTTTGTCACAGAGGAAAGAGCTGAGCTGAGTCGCCCCAAGGAATCGTAGGCAAAATTATCTGATTTTGCTCTCTGTGACGTAGCTCACCATCGAGTTCTCTGTAGCTCAGTGGTACAGGATCGGAGCGCAGAGTCCGAGGGTCTTTTGCTCGATTCCTCGTGTGAGACTCACCTTTTTTCTTTGTCCCGCGCTGGAACCAAAACGGAGAACATCTTTTGTAGTCGACGACCGAAGTCAAAGTGAATTACTCTATAATTAACTCTTTGACCCCTAAGAGTGACCAGCATCTAATTTCTCCTTACAATATCACCCCTGAATCAAACATTAAGGTCAGGAGAATAAAGGAAATGATCACCAACTAAAAAAGCTCTTGATTGTTGAACAAATTCTTTTCAGTACCTTTGGAAATATAAAAAGAACAACATGGAGAATATGCAGACTGATGTTAGGGAAAAAAGGATCAATCGGTCTTGGTAAACGTTTGTCTCACCCAAATAAAGTCGAAGCTTTTCGAACGAATGCTTTTATAAGAGGAAGGTCTTGTTGTTATGGCATTTATATCAGGGCTGTTACTTTTTTCGTTTGTCGTTAGGTTGGGAATACACTGTGGACATAAGTGTGGGTAGTTATGTGGCAGTGGAGAAAACTTATCACATGTCGAGGAGAAGGAGATGGGTTCGCAGCAGAAGCTTGGTTAAGAGTACGGACAAAGAAGAAAAGGTACAAAAGTGCTTGTATATTAAACTTGGGGAATTATCTTAGGGAAATAACACAGTGAATCATTTCAGCAGACTTTGAAGAAGATATGCTTTCATCACTCCAAACTCAGCCCTCCGAAAAGAAATTTCAACTCCCGCCACGACTAAAACAAGTATTCATAACAAGAATAGTTTACTCTTCTAAAAAGTTAAATTCCTCCTTATCAGTCAATGATTGTGAATTAAAAGAAAACCTCGAGTGGAAAGCAAAACCGCCATGTTGATGAATCCGGTTACCATGACGACATCGACATCTTCACGCAGGTCGATATAAATGGTGTTTTCACTGCGCACGGTGTGTATACATAATAAAAGTGCATTATCTGTGTTCTGTAGGGCCAGGAAAAGGTCGACACGGAAGGCTGGGAATATGCCGCAGTGTTCTCATCAAAGTTTCACAGCAAATGCCGCACACGAGATTTGGTTCGGCGTCGAAGATGGCATCGGAAAATGGTTCAAACAGATCCAACAGCGCCAGCTGTGTTTCAAATTTCGGACGAGGTTTGTAGATCGAAGAGTGCTTTCAATGTTGAGTAGACCCAAAGTCTTTGTTGTTGTTAGTGTTTCCTTGGATATCAGATCGAGAGTCCTGGTCTAGTCAATATGTTTTGTTCTTGGACAAGACACCTAGCTCTCAAGGCACTTCTCTCCTTCAAGGTGTATACATGAGTACTGGCAAATGTCAGCGAAACATCTGATGAAATACAGGGAGAAAGGGGTGGGAGTCTGGTGGGGTCGGGTGGCTTGCGGTGGGTTAATGTTTTATCAAGGGAAGGAAGCAAAACGCTTATTCGTTCAATACCACAGATATTGGGATAAGCGGTGGTGGTATGGTCTAGCGGACAAGTGCACAGAATTTTTCTCATCTGGCTCCAGTCTGGCTCGTGTGACTTCCTTTTCTTTATTTACTGAAAACCGTTTTCTAGCTGCAAAACCTCACTAAATTTATAAAAGATAGAAACTTTGCTTTACGGATAGAAGAAGCAAGGATTCTTTTTTTAGCGGCTTTAAAACTGAACTTAAGATAACTTGTTATAATCAATTTAATATAATCAGAGATGGCTAAAATTTTCTGATCTGGATCAATTAACTTTGTTCGTACCAGTCATAGTCGCCAGCTTTCGACTGGACCAGACAGAAGTTACTCTGAGTGTTAGGTGGAATGCTAACTGAAGAATAATAACTCTTTTAAACAGGGTAGAAAGGGAATTATGATGGTTCCTCGGATGTTCATCACATTTGAAAGTACGTAAGATGGCTCATGCAGTATTTAACTTTCGCATAGCTACAAATTTCTGGAAAAAGTAAATTCTCCTTACACGTTATTGTCCTTCACTGAGAAAAGCCAAAATATCCAACTTGAAGAAAAGCATACCTTTTTATTCCCTGACCAAGTTGATTGTTTTAAAGGAGTAATTTACCAAGGGATGTAGAATGTTTAACTATAATCTACATATCATTGTATGACTCTGGTTTCGTTTATTGTCAACAGTAAAGCTAACCTTTACAGCCCTTGGCGACTTGTTTCATATTTCACGGAACATTTAAGCCACAAAAATTAATAATTTGTTCTTGTTTCAAGGAATTTTGTAATGATATACACTTGTCGGCCCCTTTCACTGATACAGATTATCTCCTATGACCTTCCCTCAGTTGTCGATGTATTCGTTTACATTCGTTTGCATCCGTGGTTGTCTTACAGAACCTCACAAGTATCAGCTGAGAGTGTACCTATTTCAAGGGCGGGATCTTTTACCCGCAGATCCCGACGGATTGTCCGGTGAGTTAACGTGCCAAGGACGATTCAGTGGCAAAATATCCGGACTTTAATTATTGCTAGTTCTTCAGCAGCCTCAGGGATTGTGATATGATACAGCGTTAGCTGAAGCAAAAGAATTAAATGTGATCTGCACCTGGGAACTCGAGTGGAGATGGGGAGTGTTCAAACCTTGATTGCGGAAATATGTGTAGTCTGAAATTTCAGCGTAACAGTGTTGGACATTTGTACGAAAATGTGTTCCATTCGGTTCCCTGTCACTTCGTGTCAACGTACCTGCAACCAACTTGCCGGCACCGTAGATCGACTGGCCGATAGTGGTCTTGTTAGATCTAAAAAATGGAGTAACAAAAGTAAGTATCGACGAATGAATAAAGGGGTAAGTTTTTAAAGAAACTGTGGTGCTGCGTCGGTAGGGTTAACAAGGTAATTTGGTTTTATCAGTTCGCTCTGACGAAGGGCTTTTAAAACCTTTATGGTGGCCAATTTACTTTATCAACTTAGTTGATAAAACCAAATTAAGTGTCGACGAATTGACCAGTGGTGACGGCGAGTTGACACATCGGCGAAGTGACCGGAGCCACGGATTCAATCAACTTCTTAAGTAATGGAATTTATTTGCTCTATTTAGATCCCTACGTGCGCGTTTCTTTTGGTACTCAGAGTCAGGTATCGGAGATCATTCACCGCACACTATGTCCCACTTGGGACCAGACGCTTATCTTTGAAAATGTATACATCTACGGCAGTCCTGAAATCACTCAGGCTTCACCTCCACATGTTGTCTT
The DNA here is from genome assembly GCF_964205215.1 of Stylophora pistillata. Taxonomy (NCBI): domain Eukaryota; kingdom Metazoa; phylum Cnidaria; class Anthozoa; order Scleractinia; family Pocilloporidae; genus Stylophora; species Stylophora pistillata. The sequence goes on along the minus strand of NC_142519.1, from coordinate 29,731,468 downwards.
GGAACTCTTTGATCAAGATCCTGTGGTAAGATGGCAATGGTGACAACTTTGTGCTATTGAGTAGTATCTTAAATGTCACTGTCTGGGGAAAGGATATCTCTATGCATGCATTACTGCGTAGTATATATAAGAATACCCTTCATAGATCCTTCTTCACCCTGATTTTGTCAGTTCATTGTTTGAACCCAAGTGTAGCATGTGATAGTGTAGTCTGGAGGGTAGATTCGTTCTGACGAAGGACTAACGATCGAAACGTCAGCTTTGGAACTCTTTACGGTGGCTAATTTACATTATCAACTCAGTTGATAAAACCAAAATTACCTAGTCCCAAGAAGGATTGTTGTCGGTGGTAGTCAGTGACTAACGTTTCGACAGCTTAAGCGGAAGTCGTCATCACAGACGTGTTAACAGTTCATATCAGTCGAGTGTAATTAGACGGGTTCAAATATAGCGACGAGGTCAAGAAGACAAGAAAGGAAGAGTCCAAGATTGACAAAGGGAAGGAAAAAGAGGAACAGATGGGTTCGTATCCATAATGAAGAGGAGGTGAAGTCTGCTAGGTCTGCTCCTCTTATGAGAATTGAAGTTAAGCTCCCGAACTTGAATGTTCTTGATTTTTTTTAACATTCTTTTCAATGTTAATACGTGTTGTCACTTACCAGGGTAGAGATGAGTTTATGGGTCGCTCTGTGGAGTCACCTGTTGTTAAACTAAATGGTCAGGGACCGCCAGCTCCAAGACTTCTTTGGGAAACGGTGGAAAAAGGCACGGAAGATGGGGGGGAAATTCTGGTTGCGTTCGAGCTCTTTCTGGTAAGTGTTGTGGTATGTCTGGTGAGGAGTTTTATTTTTTGTTATCCTTAGTAGCAGTTTGCCTTTAATAATCGAGTGTAGTTGTATCTCTTGGTAGACCAAACGTCCTGCTAGAACTCGCTCTCTTCCTTTCAAGTCAAGGAAGAGTGTAACTAAGTTAACTGCATGCTACAGACCTTTATGTGCTTGTTTTATTTGTTGTCTACTCAAAAGGACGAGGGAACTGACTTACCTTACTTCCCGCCCACCAAAGAACACAAATCGTCATTGTTCATTGTACCAAGTGGAATCAGACCAGCTGTGCAGCGCACAGCTATCGAGGTATGAAAACCAGTACCGCTAATCTACGTGTATGTATGTTAGTAGCAAGCTAGTAAACTTTACTTTTTATAGCGCGCAGTTTGTTTATCAACTCAAATAGATTCTTTTGACTTCCGAGGTTCTTCGGTCGAAACGCGTTTAACCCTTCACATCCTCACATCAGGGCGCATATCCTCCAAACTGTTTTCTATAAAGTATTTATTTCCCATGGTACTGACAAGGATAATTGAATTTATTACACGACTCGGGCAGTCAGAGGGCCAATAACTAAAATCAACCAATCAAAATGCTCTATCGCCGGTCAATATTCTCTCAGTATTGGACCGGGCACTGTCCCGAATGGTCCCGAATGATACCGCACTTGTGTCCCTTTGAACTTCAGTCGTATAATAAATCTCTTATTAACCAAGCTTGCTCGGGACCGTACTGGAAGAATATCGGCCCTCGGTCTTTTTTGTACAGACCTCGCTGCGCTCGGTCCGTACTGTCAAGACTTCGGGCCGATATTCTCCCAGTACGGCCCTCGCGCTAGGTTAATAAGATATATATATTTAGCAGTCTAGAGCTGCCTTGTTGGTGATCATTTTCTGCGTTCTCCTGACCTTAATGTGTGATTCTGGGGTGATATTGTGAAGAGAAATTAGATGAAAATCACTTAAAGACCTGAAACTATAGTCCACTCTAAATTTGTATATTCAAAAAAAATTACAGCCAAATTTTTCAAGTTGTGGTTTATTGTTTGCCATTCTTGTTACCTGTTGATGTCTTCAGTTCTTGTTTCTTAGGTTTTTGTTTACATCCATAGTGATTTCATAAACTCGACAATCCACAAGACTAGTCACGACATCTAGCCATACTCCTTTAACAAATAAAAATTCTTGCAAGGCGACATTTTCATACCACTCTACAGCAATGGCTCTGTTTTTAAGTGGTGGAGCCATTCGAAGGACAGGCGGAGGGGGTTTACACATTAAACTTAAGCAATTTCGTTTTCACCTACATTTTTCTCTATTCATGACAGGTCTTATGCTGGGGCGTTCGCAACATGAAGAAGTTTCAGCTGGCTAATGTCTCCTCGCCAAGTATCGAGTTCGAGTGCGGAGGTCAAGTGATTCAATCGTCGACTATTAAGAACACTCAGAAAAATCCAAACTTTGATGAACCGCTGTTTTTTTTTGACACGGTAAGGAAGGCCTGGCTTGTGCGCTTAGGATCACCGTTATTGTTGTAGATGTGATTCTTGTTGGGTATTAGTCATACTTGGTCTGATCAACCAGGATAACGTAATATGCTATGAAGTCATTTGGAATTTCTAGTATTTAATTACTGTTAAAAGGGATTTGGTTTCTAAAGAATCTGTCATGCTGCGTTGGTGGAGGTATTACGAGATGACTTGGTTTTATCAACTGAGTTGATAATGTAGATTGGCCACCGTGAAGAGTTTCAAAGCTGACGTCTCGAGCGTTAGCCCCTCGTCAGAGCAAATAGAGGAATTGGTGTGTCAGAATGATTTTGAGGCTGTGTTCTATCTGATAAAGGGCCAACGCTCGTAACGTCAGCTTAAGCGTCAGCTTTACGGTGGGCAATTGACATTATCGACTCAGTTGATAAAACCGAATAACTTTTAACAAGGTATTTGCCGACAGAGAGATACAGCGGCTGACCCAAACGAGCGTCAACTTTTCCAGTATCCCATTTTGATTGTTCAACTTTCTTTTCCAAAGACATTAGTGTCGGTTAAATGCCTCTAATTATTGATATTCAGGCTGAAACTTGATCACGCCTATTGGAAAAATTATTAAAACTCCTTTATATCCAGGATGATTTTTTTCCCCTCCATTTTAGTACCTTCCTAAAGAGGAACTCTATACTCCACCCATGAATATCAAAGTGCGGGATAACCGTTCGTTTGGCCGTCGACCTGTTGTTGGCGTTCACTGCATCAAGTCACTGCAGCCCTTCAGGTGCTTGCCTCTCGACGATAACGATGTGGGTGAAGATGAAGGTTGGTGTTGAAGGAGGAAAATACTTCCCCAGTGGGTAACAGCTGCCACCTCAGTCGCACCTCACTTTTTTGACGCATGATCCCTCCAGTTGAGGTTTCTTCCAGTAAGATTTTCCCTAAGGCGAGACGAACTAGCTTACTTCTGGTAAATTTGATTGATCTTTTAAATATGCCGTCCATTCTTTACGGGAGGGAGGGAGAGAGAGAGGGAGAGAGAGGGAGAGCCAGCTGCAAAACCAAAAACACAAAACAAACAAATCTCTCTGTCTCTTAAAAGATAATCTGTTCTTTCCGTTTACTAAATTTTCTCTTGCTTTGGATAAATTTTTCTCTCAACGAAGTGTACCGATGGGAAAGCAAATCTCATTACAAGTGTCTACTATCGAAAGGGAATTGTTTGTGGTTCAAGTTTGAAGTTTGCTTGAAACGTGGTTCATAGCTGTAATCATTTGGCATAAGAAACCATTCAATGGTACATTTGACTCTCTTCGCAGCCGATGCAGCCAAAGATGAAGACTCTGGTTCTTTCTTACTTGACATCGCTGACGAGAGAGACAAAACGGTGAGATGAACGAGAAAATGTTGTTTGAATTTATACTTCTCTTTGTGATCCTTTGCTGAACTGCACGTGTAGGATAGCCTACACCATCACAGCCGCTTATAGAAAAAGTTATTGAATTTTCTGTCTAAGGTCTGTTGATAAATAATTTAATCCTGTTTATTTTTGAGGGCAGGAATTGGTTGAAGAGGACATTGACTGGTGGTCCAAGTACTACGCCTCACTGGGTGATTACGATAAATGCGGAGATTACATAGCGCGTGGCTACGACAAGATTATTGTACGTTATTATGTAATAATTGTTGCTCGTCCATAGTGTTATCACTTTCTAACACCCCACGTTTGGCACGTCCAATGTTAATTCTGCTATGGAAATACGTTGTGGGTTTTATAGAGAGTGCTTTACTTCACAAATTGCCGGAAATGCATTATTTAGATTGCTCTTTTTCACCCTCAGTTTAACACCCAAGAGTGAGTAATATGTAACTTTTTCTACTAGTATTTATACATTATCTAGCAAATAGGTCCTGAGATAACTCAAACTTGCACTTCTTACGGAGAAGTTGTTATCTTGATCTAACACCAAATTCTCGTTACTAATTTACAAGAAAATGTATAGAGGCCAGAGGAGAGAATTAACAATCAGATCTTGAGAGTTAAAGGGTTGAAGAAGTTTGAGTTTCAGCCCTGCGGGGTAATTGCGTCATATTCTTTGTAAGACACATCCTCTCCCCACCCCCTTCAGGAGTAAAAATCCGATGTTCGAGAAGTCTAACATAATCTTGGGAAGTGGAGGGGAGGGGTGGGAGGGGGGGTTACGTCTAGCATCATACTTTAGGATAATGATCACAATGTTCTCCCATCAGTGCTTAACTTCAATTATGAAAATAACTGATCATGATCAGTGAGAAGAATAACAGGTGGATGTGTTCGTTCTGTTGTTCTTGTTTCTTTTTTAGGTGTACGAAAAAGAGCTTGAAAAAGTGGACGTTTATGAAAAGTTCCAAGACATGGTGAAGACATTTGAATTTCATCGTGGAAAAGCTAAACCCGGAGAGGACGCCACAGTTGTTGGCGAATTTAAGGTACTTACGCTAAATTGAGAGGGGGTGAACCTCGAGCGACGGTCCTCGAGCCCAGGTTTGACACGAGATGCCAAACAGGCCAGTTTGATGTCGGCTTGTCGTGAGGTGAACTGAATAGATATCTTTCGGACCAAACCTGTGTTTGTTGCGGTTTTAGGGAGCATTTCATGTCTACCCGTTACCAAGCGACCCAAATCTCCCCCTGCCACCTCGTATCCTGAGAAACTTGCCTCCCAGCGAACCGGTTGAATGTCTGGTCAGAATTTACGTCATAAAGGTTAGTTTTAAGACGCCTTGTTTAGGTTTATAGCTTATTTTACGGAGAGCGCTTTAGAATAATGCAACTAGGACCTCCTTCCTCGTTTTCGATCAAACCAATGTTCTATGAAATATTTTCGTCTTAATGCGTGTCGCCAGATGAGAACAGATTTTAGGGAGTGTATGTCCGCTTCGCCGATAAAAACCCAATACGATGGTAAGGAACATCCCTTAGGATTGGATCATTAGCCCCTCGACGATCCTACGCTTGTGGAATGTTTCTGCTGAGGAGAAAGAATGTGATGGATTTTCCCGCAAGTGTTTTGCAACAATTCCGCCCCAGTTTGAACAAACAAGTTATTTCTTATGTCTCCAAACTTTTTCCATCGGGAATCACATAAGATATTTATGTATGTACGGACGGTCATTATTTTCAACCCTGATGATGGCAAACAGCAGAAAACGTTTGGTTTAAACATTTTAATAATTTTTTCCTAATCTTTTAGCCTTGTATATATAATATCTTTTATTAAGCGAACATTATGGACATCATAGCTTTGGTAATAGCTTTATTTTCTTGTCATTAAGGTGTACTCGATCATGAGTTTGAGACATTCAATTGTCTTTTGCTTTCTTTACATTAGGCTATTGACCTTCAACCCATGGATCCCAATGGTCTAGTGAGTATTTCTTCTTTTTCGTATGTGATTTGCAAGGTTGAATGAAATCAGAGTGACAAACAAGGTGGGGACGGGGAGGGAGAGACGGGGGCTTTTATGTATTCTCACCTTATGATAAAATCTTCGTCATCCTTGGTGCAGACAGATCATTTCACGTTTCGTTAGAGCGTTTGCTCAGTTGCGGAACTCGCAACTTACACCGTGCAGCAATTGTTCCCAGGTAACCTGGTGTTACCTCTCTCGAGTGAAACCTTTCAGTCGCATCACATCTGTGTTTTTTTTGTGTGTTATAGGATGTGTAAGATCTTTTAAAAGCTGAGTGATGTTCCTGTGATTGAAATTATCTTATCCTTTTCCAACAGGCTGATCCGTATTTGATCGTATCTCTCGGTAAAACTAAGATCAAGGATCAAGACAAGTACATTCCCAACACACTGAACCCTGTCTTTGGAAAGTAAGCTGTTCGCCTTTGCATCTTAGTGACAAACCATTTCACGTGAAGTGGCTGGTTGCTGGGAATTTTACCTTAACCTCCTAACCCTTTCCACAGCATCACTGGCATGCATATTCTCCATACTGTTTTCTGTATATTTCCTGTGGTAGTGACAAGGAGGATTAATATATTAGCAAGAGTTTTCTTTGTTTGGCGATCATTTCCTCTATTCTCATGTCTTTGAGGTTTGAATCAGGGGTGACCCTCTAAGGAGATATTAGCTAAGAGTCTTAGCGGCTAAAGCGTTAAAGAATTAAAAAAAATTCTTTTGAAAACGAAATCGAACAAGAAAAGGAACGAAAAGTAAATTAGCACAAAAGTAAATAAGCGAACACTTAATCAGTCCACCAACAATCATACAAAACAAACAAACAACGCAAAACTGTGCTTTGAGAAGAATCACTGAAGTGCCTGATTGTTCTTGTCTCAAGAATCTGAAACGCCCTGCCTTTAAAACCTCTTGGCAAAGTAACGTAATAGAAGTTGCCCAAAGACAAAAGTGGTTCATCTGTGGCATTCAGAAACTATCAGAGGACAGCCTTGCAGTCAAAAAGCTGTTGCTAATGAGCAAAATGTGAATTCAAAGCAAGCTAATAACGCAACAAAGAAGTGTCTCTGCTAATGGTATTGTTTGCCGTCTTCATTAGAGACACAGTTCTTTGTTGAGTCCTTGATATTCGCGCTATATGCTAGAGTCGTTACACCCACTTTTACCCAGTATAGTCCATGAAATTCGTTCTATGCACTGGAGCTGTAACACCCACTTACACTACGCTTTGTTATTGTTTTGAAAGGATGTTTGAGTTGACAGCCCACATCCCAATAACTAAAGACTTGTGTGTCACAGTGATGGACTATGATCTGATTGGAAAAGATGACAAGATTGGAGAGACGGTTGTTGATCTGGAAAATCGGTTTTTGTCGAAGTTTGGGGCCATCTGTGGCCTTCCCCAAACCTACTGCACGTAGGTGTTAGCATTTAATAAGAAAATAAAAGAATAATGAGGGAAAGTTGAAAGTGTTAATCGAAAAGCAATTTGTATTTTAAAATCGAAAACATCTTATGAATAGGATATTTTGGTTTTATCAACTGAGTTGATATTTTATGCACCATAGCTTCTTTAGAAACTTGCCCCTTTTATTAATTTTCTTTTGATTACGATGCCTTTCATTTACTTTGCATTTTACCGGCTTGGCCTGTCCCTTTCCTCACAAATTAGACGCAAATGAACTAAACTGACCGTTAATAACTTACCTGTTCTTTTGTGTTTGGTCGTTTGACGCTCGAAGCAAATAGTTTTTCTAAGCCAACGGTCATTTTATGAACTGTTATCTTAGGTAACAAAAAAAATGCCGAAGGAAGATAGTATAAATCAATCAAATAGTAATTAGCGAGCGTATTTTATGTTTAACTGTTTCGTTCGTTTTAAGTACGCTCTGTATGCTATGCTTGATTGTTACGATAATGATAAGCGCGCTCTGTATTTCATGATAGTTCTAAGCGCACTCAGCAGTTTACATTTGATTGTTTCGTCAGTTCTAAGCGCGCTAAGTAGTTAACATTTGATTGTTATGTTATTTCTTACTACGTTTTTCAGGTTATTTTGATTGTTTCGTTAGTTCTAAGAGCGCTCTGTAGTTTACTTTTGATTGTTTCGTTACCTCTAAGTGCGCTCTGCATTTTACACTTGATTGTTTCGTTAGTTCTAAGCGCGCTCTGTGGTTTACTTTTGATTGTTTCGTTACTTCTAAGTGCGCTCGATCTGCATTTTACATTCGATTGTTTCGTTAGTTCTAAGCGCGCTCTGTAGTTTACATTTGATTGTTTAGTTAGTTCTGAGCGCGCACTGTAGTTTACACTTGATTGTTATGTTAGTTCTAAGCCCCCACTGTAGTTAACATTTGATTGTTTCGTTCGTTCAAAGCGCGCTCTTAAGTTTACATTTCAAGGTTAGGTTTGTTCTTAGCGCGCTCTGTAGTTAAGTTAAGTGAAGCACGCTTTGTAGTTTACTTTTGATTGTTTCGTTAACTCTAAGTGCGCTCTGTAGTCAACTTTCGTTTGTATCCACAGTTCTCAGCACGCTCTTTAGTTTACGTTTGGTTCTTTCATTAGTTTTAAGGACACTCTTTAGTTTACATTTGATTGTTTCGTTAGTTCTAAGTGCGCTCTGTAGTATACATTTGATTGTTTCGTAAGTTCTAGGTGCGCTCTGCAGTTTACATTTGATCGTTTCGTTAATTCTTAGCGCGCTCTATAGTTAACTTTCGATTATTTCGATAGTTTAAGCGCACTCTGTAGTTTACATTTGATTGTTTTTTTCTAAGCGTGCGCAGTAGTTAACATTTGATTGTTGCGTTACTTTTAAGCGCGCTCTGTAGTTTACTTTCCACTGTTTCGTTAGTTTCAAGTGCGCTCTGTAGTTTACTTTTGATTGTTTCGTCAGTTCTAAGTGCGCTCTGTAGAATACATTTGACTGTTTCGTTAGTTCTTAGCGCGCTCTGCAGTTTACGTTTGATTCTTTGGTTAGTTCTGAACGCGCTCTGTAGTTTACTGTTGATTTTTTCTTTAGCTCTGAGCACGCTCTGTAGTTTCCATTTGGTTGTTTCGTTAGTTCTAAGCAGGCTGTGTAGTTCAAGTTTGATTGTTTCGTTAGTTCTAAGCGCGCCCTTTTGTAGTTTACATTTGATTGTTTCGTTAGTTCTGAGCCCGCTCAGAATTTACATTTGATTGTGTCATTAATACTTAGCGCGCATTTTACTTTGCATTTGATTGTTTCGTTAGTTTTAAGCGCGCTCTGTAGTTTACGTTTGATTGTTTTGTTAGTTCTAAGCGCGGTCTGTAGTTTACCTTTAATTGATTCGTTAGTTCTGAGCGCGCTCTGTAGTTTACATTTGATTGTTTCGTAAGTTCCGTCGAGCGCGCTTCGTAGTTTACTTTTGATTGTTTTGCTAGTTCTAAGTGCGCTCTGTAGTTTACATTTGATGGTTTCATTAGTTCTAAGTGCACTCTGTAGTTTACATTTGATTGTTTTTTTAGTTCTAAGTGCGCTGTGTAGTTAACTTTTGACTGTTTCGTTAGTTTAAACGCGCTCTTTAGTTTGCTTTCGATTGTTTCGATAGTTTAAACGCGTGTTGTAGTCTACATATATCTTATTGACCAAGCGCGAGGGCCGCACTGGGAGAATATCAGCCCGAGGTCTTGACAGTACGGACCGAGCGCAGCGAGGTCTGTACAAAAAAGACGGAGGGCCGATATTCTTCCAGTACGGTCCCGAGCAAGCTTTTTTAATAAGAGATTTATTATACGATTGAAGTTCAAAGGGACACAAGTGCGGTATCATTCGGGACCATTCGGGACAGTGCCCGGTCCAATACTGAGAGAATATTGACCGGCAATAGAGCATTTTGATTGGTTGAGTTTAGTTATTGGCTCTCTGACTGCCCGAGTCGTGTAATAAATTTCATTATTTCGTTAGCTCTAAGCGCGTGGTGTAGTTTACGTTTGATTGTTTCGTCAGTGCTAAATGAGCTCTGTAGTTTAGTTTTGATTGTTTCATTACTTCTAAGTGTGCTCTTTAGTTTACTTTTGATTGTTTCGTTGCAGCTAAGCGCGCAAAATACTTTACATTTGATTGTTGGTTAGTTGTAAGCGCGCTGTGTAGTTTACTTGTGATTGTTTTGTTGGTACTAAGTGCGCTCTGTCGATTAGATTTGATTGTTTCGTTAGTTCTAAACGCGTGGTGTAGTTTACGTTTGATTGTTTCGTCGGTGCTAACTGAGCTCTGTAGTTTAGTTTTGATTGTTTCATTACTTTTAAGTGTGCTATTTAGTTCACTTTTGATTGTTTCGTTGCAGCCAAGCGCGCAAAATACTTTACATTTGATTGTTGGTTAGTTGCAAGCGCGCTGTGTAGTTTACTTTTGATTGTTTTGTTGGTGCTAAGTGCGCTCTGTCGATTAGATTTGATTGTTTCATTAGTTCTAAGTGCGCTCTGTAGTTTACATTTGATTGTTTTGTTAGTTTTCAGCGCGCCCTGTAGTTTACTTTCCATTGTCTCGATAGTTCTAAACGCGCTCTGTAGTTTACATTTGATTGTTTCGTTAGTCTTTAGCACGCTCTGTAGTTAATTTTTCATTGTTTTGTTCATTTTAAGCGCGCGCTGTAGTTTACTTCTAATTGTTTCGTTAGTTCTAAGCGGGCTTTGTAGTATGCGTTTGATTGTTTCGTTAGTTGTAAGCACGCTCTGTAGTTTATATTTGATTGTTTCATTAGTTCTAAGTGCGCTCTGTAGTTTACATTTGATTGTTTTGTTAGTTTTTAGCGCGCCCTGTACAGTTTACTTTCCATTGTTTCGATAGTTCTAAGCGCGCTCTGTAGTTTGCATTTGATTGTTTCGTTAGTCTTTCGCACGCTCTGTAGTTAACTTTCTATCGTTTTGTTCATTTTAAGCGCGCGCTGTAGTTTACTTCTAATTGTTTCGTTAGTTCTAAGTGGGCTGTGTAGTTTGCGTTTGACCGTTTCGTTAGTTGTAAGCACGCTCTGTAGTTTAGATTTAGAGTTCAAACTTGATTTTTTCGTTACTTTTAAGTGCCCTCTGTAGTTTGCTCTTGATTATTTCCTTAGTCCTGAGCGCACTGTATAGTTTACTTTTGAGTGTTTCGCTAGTTCTAAGTGTGCTCTGTAGTTTACATTGTATTATTTTTTTAGTTCTATATACTCCCTGTAGTTTACAGTTAATTTTTTCCGTAGTTCCGAGTGCGCTTTGTAGTTTACTTTTGATTGTTTTGTTAGTTCTAAGTGTGCTCTGCAGTTTACATTGCATTATGTCGTTTGTTCTACGTGCACTTTGTAGTTTGGAATTGATTTTTTATTAGTTCTAAGTGCATTCTGTGGTTAACTTTGGTTGATTCATTAGTTCTTAGAGTACCTCTCCTTTAACTTTTGATTATTTCGTTAGTTCTAAAGGCGCACTGCAGTTATCTTTCGATTGTTGCGATAGTTTTAGCGCGCACTATAGTTTACATTTGATTGTTCCGTTAGTTCTAAGAACGCACTATAGTTTACATTTGATTGTTGGGTTAGTTCTAAGCGCGCTCCATCGTTTAATATTTAATTGTTACGTTAGTTTTAAACGCGCTTTGTACCTTACTTTTCATTGTTTCGTTAGTTTTAAGTACGTTCTGTTGTTTACACCTCCTTGTCTCGTTAGTTCTTAGTGCACTCTGTAGTTAACATGTGATTGTTTCGTTAGTTCTAAGTGCGCACTGCATTTTACATTTGATTATTTCATTAGTTCTAAGTGCGCGCGCTGTAGTTTACAATTGACTGTTTTGTTAGTTCTACGCGCGCTCTGTAGTTTGCATTTGATTGTTTGGCTAGTTCTAAGTGCGTGCTGTAGTTTGCATTTGATTTTTTTCGTTAGTTCTGAGCGCACACTGTAGTTTACATTTGATATTTTTCGTTAGTTCTAAGCGCGCACTGCAGTTTACATTTGATTGTTTGGTTAGTTCTGAGCGCGCTATGTAGTTTACACTCGATTGGTTGGTTACTTCTAAGTACGTGTTTGATCTTTTTCGTTAGTTCTAAGCATGTACTGTAGTTTGCATTTGATTGTTTGATTAGTTCTTAGCGCGCTCTGTAGTTAATATTTGATTGTTTCGTTAGTTCGTTAGGAAGTGCGCGCTGTAGTTTACATTTGATTTTTTTCATTAGTTCTGAGGGCGCGGTGTAGTTTACATTTGATTGTTTCGTTAGTTCTTCGCGCCCTGTAGTTAATATTAGATTTTTTTGTTAGTTCTATGTGCGCACTGTAGCTTACATTTGATTGTTTCTTTAGTTCTTTGCGCGCTTTGTATTTAATATTTGATTGTTTCGTTAGTTCGTTAGTAAGTGCGCGCTTTAGTTGACATTTGATTTTTTTCGTTAGTTCTGAGCAAGTGCTGTAGTTTACATGTGATTGTTTCGTTAGCTTTAGGTGCGCTCTGTAGGTAGCATCTGATGGTTTTGTTAGTTCTTAGCACCCCCTGTAGTTTATATTGATTATTTGCTTAGTAGGAAGGGCGCACAGTAGTTTACATTTGAATTTTTTCGTTAGTCCAAGGTGCGCACTGTAGTTTACATTTAATTGTTTCGTTAGTTGTAAGCGCGATCTGTAGTTTACATTTGATTGTTTGGTTAGTTGTAAGTGCGCGCTGTAGTTTATATTTGATTTTTTCGTTTGTTTTAAGTGTGCTCTGTAGTTTACATTGCATTATTTCGTTAGTTTTGTGTGTGCTCTGTAGTTAACATTTGATTGTTTTGTTAGTTCTAAGTGCGCGCTGTAGTTTACATTTGATTGGTTGGTTAGTTCTTAGCATGCTCTGTAGTTTACATTTGATTGTTTAGTTAGTTCTAAGTGCGCGCTGTTGTTTACATTTGATTTTTTTCGTTAGTTTTGAGTGCGCGCTGTAGTTTACATTTGATTGATTGGTTAGTTTTTTGCGCGCTCTGTAGTTTATATAGGATTGTTTGGTTAGTTCTAAGTGTGCGCTGTAGTTTACATTTGATGTTTTTCGTTAGTTCTAAGTGCACACTGTAGTTTACATTTGATTGTTTCGTTAGTGCTAAGCGCGCTCTGGAGTTTACATTTGATTGTTAGGCTAGTTCTGAGTGCGCGCTGTAGGTTACATTTGATTTTTATCGTTAGTTCTGAGCGCGTGCTGTAGTTTACCTCTGATTTTTTCGTTAGTTTGAGCGCATTCTGTAGTTAAGTTTTGATTGTTTGTTCAGTTCTAAGGGCAGTCGGTAGTTATCGTTCGATTGCTGTGATAGTTTAAGTGCGCACTTTAGTTCGCATTTGATTGTTTGGTTAGTTTTAAGCGTGCTCTGTGGTACACTTTTGATTTTTTCGTTAGTTTTAAGTGCACAGTGTAGTTTACGGTTGTTTGTTTCGTTAGTTCTAAGTGCGCTTTGTAATTTACATTTGATTGTTGTTTTAGTTCTTTTCTCGCTCTGTAGTTAACTTTTGATTACTTGGTTAGTTCAAAGTACGGTATGTAGTTAATTTTCTTGTTCCATTAGTTCTGAGTACGCACTGTAGTTTACTTCTGATTGGTTTGTTAGTTTTGAGCGCGCTCTGTGGTTAATTTTTTTATTGTTTTTGCAGTTCTAAGTTCACTTTGTAGTTATCTTTAGAGCGTTGTGATAGTATAAGCTCGCACTGTAGGTTACATTGGATTGTTTGGTTAAATTTAAGCGTTCTCTGTAGTTTACTTTTGATTGTTTCGTTAGTTCTAATTGCGCTCTGTAGTTTACATTTGATTGTTTCGTTAGTTTTGAGCGCGTGCTCTAGTTTACATTTGTTTGTTCTGTTAGCTATTAGGTGTGTGCTGTAGTTTACGTTTGATTGTTTTGTCAGTTTTAAGTGCGCCCTGTAGTTTAATTTGGATAAACATTAGGGAATCTTTATTAAAGGACCCATAAATTTATCTAACATTTTTACACAACTCGATTCTAAAGCTAAGCCTAAATACTATGTGGAATCAATCTATAAATTCAATGAACAATGCTCAAAATCCAGCTATAATAATTCTTTAAATAAGAATGACTGAAGCTTTCAAACCAAAATAATTCTTAATAATAACAATCACTTAATAAGATCAGGTAAGCTAAAAGAGCGTTTCAGTATTTACATAATTTATATTCAAACATATTTACAATACACTCGATAAACCATGAAACTACATTTTACACATAAGAGAAAAAGATATAAAAATTACAGGACCTAGAATTTGGCAAGGCATCTATCTAATTCAAACTCTGCTTCTTGAACATTACTTTTAATTGTCCTTTAACTGTTCTTGACCCTCTAAGAGAGAGCAGGGCCTACCTAAGGATGGCAAAAGAAACTTTAGAACGTATCCAAGAGACAGTGGCGGCATAGTCCTCACCTTTCTTTGCTGCGACTAGCTCTGCCAGCCTGTCATGGTATCTCTTGCACTCTTCTCCCATTCCGCCTGTTGTAAAGACTAATGGTGTAAATGTTGCCTGTTCCACGTTCATCACTCTTTGCGTATACAATCTCTTCTTTTCGTTCTCGTGCTGCTTGTATATCTGCTTGAGGTCCAGGTCTCTATAGGAATCAGCGTTGGGGTAACATACCCGTACGTCAAAGAACGTTGACCTTTGCCTTTCCCAAAAGCCTCTGGCATGGATGTCGGTCAAGGCGAGCGTCAGGAGCTCCGCTTGGGAACTACTCTCCTGTGAGCTCCTGGAGGACGGGCTCAATCTCGACATCAGTGCAGAACATGCTAATCATGCTTGCCTCAAGATCTCTCTGTAGTTAACTTTCGATGGTTTGGATAGTTTAGGCGCGCGCTGTATTTTACATTTAATAGAGAGCTTAAGCACCAGACGTTCTTGAGGTCACGAACGCCTACCGGAAGTCATTAGAGGAACTATGTACATACTGCGCATGTCATAACGTTTACGTGGTCACGTCGCAGACGCTAGAACGCCACTTTTCAGGTTGAAGGTAGGACGCCACAAAAATATGCTGTTATTTTGTTCATAGGAGATAAATTATTGACTCAAAACCATAAAAAGCTCTTCTGCTTTTCATTAAGTGATTAAAAAACGTTTTCGTAGCGCGTAAAGTGGTTTTTGCTTAATTGATAGAATAAACGGGATTCGACAATGGCAGAATCTCGCCAAGTCTGCGTGAGTTATGTCATTTGATTTCATGTCCATTTGAATTATCAGATGCACAACTAAGATTTTTTTAAACCGGGTTTAAGCTTATCACAAGTTACTTTGAGCGATAATTTAGAATTAAGATACTTAAGTGACATTTAGATACAACAGCAAAGTGCAAAATGAGATAGATGATTGTCTTTGTGCATCGGTTGTATTTTGTAACTGCACATTGTATATCGTATGCATGCTTGCTAGGTTTTGAGCAACCGACTACAAACATAAGAATAGCAAATCTCGCTGTGGTTAACGAATTTAGAAAATGAGAAATGGTCCTCTAGGCATCCAGATCATGCATTGAAAACTTCATGGTCGCTCGTTTGTTCGCATTGTTTACACAACTATGAAGTGGTAAATTTCAAGTCGCCTAATAAATATGAAAGACGAATTATTCATTCTATCAAGAGAGTGGGGTAAAGAAACTTATTCCCTTGCTCATTAAGGTCATATCTCTAGCATCTTTTAGCAAAGACATGTTAACACAGGTAGAAGTCCGTGTCTGAAAAACGTCGACTGCTTAACCTCCCTATTTCGCGCCAAGAACGAAGGCCTCGATTCAGTCTTACGCGGCTTCTCTGCCGTTCGTGTTGTCAAGAACGTCTGGTGCTTAAGCTCTCTAATAGCTAGCGTGCATTGTAGGTTACGTTTGATTGTTTCGTTAGTTCGAAGTGCGCTGTGTAATTTACCTTTAATTGTTTGGTTAGTTCTAAGCGCGCTCTGTAGTTTACATTTGATTTTTTCGTAAGTTCCATTTAATTGTTTGGTTAGTTCTAAGCGCGCTCTGTAGTTAACATTTGATTGTTTCGTTAGTTCTAAGTGCGCACCGTAGTTTACATTTAATTGTTACGTCGGATCTAAGCGCGCTCTGTAGTTTGTATTTGATTGTTTCGTAAGTTCTAAGTACGCTTGTTTCCTTAGGTTTAAGTGCGCTCTGTAGTTTGCATTGGATTGTTTCGTTAGTTCTAAGTTCCCTCTGTAGTTTACACTTGATTGTTTTGTTAGTTCTGAGTGCGTTGTGAAGTTTACTTCTGATTGTCTCGTTAGTTCTGAGCGCGCTCTTTAGATTACACTTGATGGTTTTGTTAGTTTTAAGTGCGCTCTTTAGTTTTCATTTGATTGTTTCGTTAGTTTTAAGTGCGCTTTGTAGTTTACACTTAATTGTTATGTTAGTTCTAAGTGCCCTCTCTAGTTTACATTTGATTGTTTCATTAGTTCTTAGCGCACTCTTTAGTTAACATTTGACTGTTTCGTTCGCTGTGAGTGCGCTATAGCTATCAAGTTTACATTTGATTGTTTCGTAAGTTCCAAGCGCGCTCTTTAGTTTACTTTTTTTTTTAGTTTGGAGCGCGCTCTCAAGTTAACATTTGATTGTTTCGTTAGTTCTATGCGCGCGCTGTAGTTTGCGTTTGATTTGTTTTGTTAGTTCCAAGTCCACTCAGAAGTTTACATTTGATTGTTTCGTTAGTTCTAAGTGCGCTCTGTAGTTTACATTTGATTGTTTCGTTATTTCGAAGTGCTCTATGTACTTAACTTTTTATTGTTTCGGTAGTTCTTAGCGTGCTCGATCTGTAGATAAGTTTTTATTGTTTCGTTAGTTCTAAGCGTGCACTGTAGCTTATGTTTGATTTTTTCGTCAGTTTTAAGTGTGCTCTGCAGTTAACTTTCGATTGTATCGATAGTCTAGGCGCGCATTTTAGTTTACATATGATTGTTTCGTTAGCTCCAAGTGCGCCCTGTAGTTTACTCTTGATTGATTGGTTTGTTCTAAGCGTGGTGTGTAGTGCACTTTTGATATTTTGGTTAGTACTTAGCGCGCCCTGTGGTTAACTTTTGATTGTTTCGTTACTTCTAAGGGCACCCTGTAGTTATCTTTCGATTGTTGCCATAGTTTGAGCGTTCACTGTAGTTTGCATTTAATTGTTCCGTAAGTTCTATGTGCGCACTGTAGTTTACACTAGACTGTTTTGTTAGTTTTAAGTCTGCTTTCTGGTTAACTTTTGATTGTTTCGTTAGTTTTAAGCGCGTTCTATAGTTTACATTTGTTTGTTTCGTTAGTTGAAAGTGCGCTCTGTACTTTACATTTCATTGTTTCGTTAGATCGGAGCGCGCACTGTAGTTTAATTGACTGTTTCGTTAGTTCTACGCGCTCTGTGGTTTACTTTTGAATGTTTCGTTAGTTATAAGTGCGCTCTGTAGTCTACTTTTGATTGTTTCGTTAGTTCTTAGCACGCTCTGTAGTTAATGATCGATTGTTTTGATAGTTTAAGCTTGCTCTGTAGTGTACATTTGATTGTTTCGAAAGTTCTAAGTGTGCACAGTAGGTAACGTTAGATTGTTGCGTTAGTTTTAAGAGCGCTCTGTAGTTTACATTTGATTGTTTAATTACTTCTAAGCGCGCTTTGTAGTTCACGTTTTGATTATTTCTTTCGTTCTGAAGGCTCACTGTAGTTTACTTCTGATTTTTTTCGTTAGCTGTAAGTAAGCTCTGTAATTTATGTTTGATTGTTTCGTTAGTTCTAAGCGCGCTCTATAGGTAACTTTTGTTTGTCTCGATAGTTTAAGCGCGGGCTGTATTTTATATTTGATTGTTTTGTTAGTTCTAAGCGTGCACTGTAGTTTACTTTTGATTGTCTCGTTAGTTGTAAGCGCGCTCTGTAGTTTACTTTTGATTGTTTCTTTAGCTCTGACCGCCCTCTCCAGTTTATGTTTGATTGTTTGGTTTGTTATGAGTACGTTCTGTAGTTAACATGTGATTTTTTCGTTAGTTCCAAGTGTGCTGTTTAGTTTACTTTTGATTGTTTTGTTTGTTTTCAGTGCGGTCTTCATTTTAGTTTTGATTGTTTGGTTAGTTTTAAGCGCGCTCTGTAGTTTACTTCTGATTGTTTTGTTAGTTCTGAGCGCGCTCTGTAGTTTACTTTTGATTGTTTCGTTGGTTTTAAGCGCGCACTGTAGTTAACATTTGATTGTTTCGTTAGTTCTAAGCGCGCTCTTAAGTGCACATTTGATTGTTTCGTTCTTAGTGCGCTCTGTGTTGAACTTTCCATTGTTTCGATACTTTAAGGACACTAGTTTACATTTGATTGTTTTCGTTAGTTTTAAGTGTGCGCCGTAGTTTACATTTGATTGTTTCGTTAGTTCTAAGTGCGCTCTGTAGTTTACTTTTGATTGTTTTGTTAGATCTAAGTGCGCTCTGTAGTTTACATTCGATTTTTTCGTTAGTTGTGAGTACACGTACTTTATTTCTGATTGTTTCGTTAGTTCTGATTTGCGCTGTAGTTTATTTTTTATGTTCTCGTCAGGTCTAAGTGTGCGTTTTAGTTACATTTGATTTTTTTTCGTTAGTTCTGAGTGCGCTCTGTAGTTCACTTCTGATTGTTTTGTCAGTTCTTGGCGCGCTCTCTAGTTTACTTTTGATTATTTCGTTGGTTCTGAGCGTGCTCTGTAGTTTTTTAGTTTTAAGGAGACTTTGTAGTTTATGTTAGATTGTTTTTTTTTCAGTTTTAAGCGTTCTCTAAAACACATCTTTTTTTAACCATTGAAGAAGGTTTACTAAAGCAAAGAAACTAATCGCGTTTTTAAAGAAGCCAATTAAATTGCAATAATACTAGCAACTTTTAACAAACCAGGTCACTACTGGATCGACAAAACATTTGTATATACTAAAAATCCTGCATCTGAGCAACTGAATTTTCCAATTAAAAAATTGAATGTAATACTGAATTGAACTTCGTGTCGTGCAGTTTTGGTCTGAAATAATACTTGTGATTTAAAATTAACTTGTGCTTTGCACTCGTTTAATTTTGAAATTAAGCATGTGATTTCAGTCCAAATAGCACTCCTCTCAGTTCAATTACCATCATTAATTCTAAGCGGTCTTTGTAGTTTACGTTTCATTGTGTCGTTAGTTGTAAGTGTGCTCAGTATTTTATGTTCGGTCGATTCGGTTTTAAATAAGTGCGCTCTGTCTTTTACGTTTGATTGCTTTGTTATTGATGAGTGCGCCCCGTTTTCTAATTGATTTTTTCTTTAGTGAGAAGTACGCTCTCTATCTGTTTTTTTATTGTTTCGTTAGTGATGAGCGTGTTCTCCATTTTCTGTTTGATTTTTCTTTAGTGATGAGCGCGCCCTCTATTTTCTATTTATGTGTTTTGGAGCGATTAGCGCGCTCTTTATCTTCTGTTTGATTTTTTCCTAAGTGATAGTAAGCACATTCTAAATTTTGTTAGTGATGAGGGCGCTTTATATTTTTTAAAGGGGGTAAGTTTCTAAAGAAACTGTGGTGATGCGTCGGTGGGGGTTAGGGTTAAATTGGCCACCGTAAAGAGTTTGGAAAGCTGACGTTTCGAGCTTTAGCCCTTCGTCAGAGCGAACAAAAGGGCTGACGCTCGAAATGTCAGCTTTTTAAACTCTTTACGGTGGCCAATTTGCAATTTCAACTTAGTTGATAAAACCAAATTACCTTTCCATTTTCTGTTTGTTTGATTCGTTAGTGATAAGCGCGCTCCGTATTTTCTTTTTTTTGTCTTGTAAGTGATTGGCGAACTTTCTATTTTATGTTTGTTTGTTTGATTAGTGAAAAGAGTGCTCTCTATTTTCGTGTTTGATTGTTTCGTTTGTGATAAGCGTGCTCTGCACTTGCTGTTTGATTTTTTTCGCCAGTGATAAGCACGCTCTATATTTTCTGTATTTTGTTTTTTTTTTATCATAAGCTCGCTCTGCATTTTCTATTTGCTGGTTTCGTTAGTGATAAGTGCGCTCTGTATTTTCTGTATGATTGTTTCGTTAGTGATGAGTGCGCTCTGTATTTTCTGTATGATTGTTTCGTTAGTGATAAGTGCGCTCTGTATTTTCTGTATGATTGTTTCGTTAGTGATAAGTGATCTCTGTATTTTATGTTTGATCGTATTGTTAGTGGTAAGCGCGCTCTATATTTCTTGTTCGATTTCATTGGTACTGAAAAGCTCGCTCTGTATTTTCTGTTTAGTTGTTTCATTAGTGACAAGTGCGCTCTGTATTTTCCGTTTGATTCTTTCGTTAGTGTTAAGCGCGCTCTGTGTTTTATGTGTGATTGAGTTACTGATACGCGTGCTCTCTATGTTTTGTTAGTGATTAATACGCTATGTATTTCAGGTTTGATTGTGGATTTTGTGAGTAGCAGTCTCTGTGTTTTATAGTTCATGGTTACGCTATTGTTTCTTTTTTGAGAAGTGCATTTTTTAAATTTGATAGAGAGCATTCCAGCTGCATTCTAACTTGGTGTCATAAAACCAGAAGAAAGTCATCGCAGCAGCCAGTGAGAACAGAGCAAAATATTGCAAGGAATTAATAAGATCTCAAAGTAAAAAAAAAAACAAAACAAAACCAAAAACACCGATCTCCTTGAAGCGCGGGTAAACGTGACTGATGATTTAGCGAATGGTTTAAGTGTAAATGTGAGCGGTTGACGTAGTGGTGCGAGTTTTCTGGACTTAAAATTAAAGGAAAGCCAAAGCAATTCTGGAATACTTTCGACACTTATTTGAAAATTACTCTCAGACTAATTCCTTTGAAACCTAATTTTAGTTCCGGTATTAACAAGTGGCGTGACGCTCGCACACCAAGGCAGATTCTGGACAAGTACTGCGAGACAAACAACTTTCATAGACCAAGATTTATTGGTAACGATAGAGTAATATTCCACGGAGATGCGTACTGCTTGGAAGATTTTGGTAAGTGGGGGACATGTGCTTACTCTCAGCTGTTTAACCTCTGAGGGTGGCTAGCATCTAATTTCTCTGTATCGATGTTACCTATTTTTACCTGAAACTGATAATAATATACCATTTAAAAACTACGTTCATTTACTGGATATGTAACGTTAGCTTTCAAGCGGCAACACCACAGCCTTTCGATACAAATTTAATTCCGGATTGTAACGAGCTTGTTGACCTATTTGTTACATAAAATTGAATTCAACATACCAAGAATAATGTTTCGGCCAGTCCTTAACAAATCGGTATCGTTGGTTAACTCTACGACAAGAAGCGACGCTATAATACCTACAAGAACAGGATATTGGTAGGGTCAGGCTTCGATCTTTCTCATTCTGTTATTATTACACGAGTCAATTTGATCATTTCGTTCACTTCCTTGCAGAGATTGGAATGACAATATCTCCTCACATGGGTCCCCCTGATCAGCGCCTTGCCTTGCACTTGCTTAACAGTTTGCCACTGGTGCCAGAGCACGTGGAAACGCGACCACTGTACAGCACTTTGCAGCCTGGAGTAGAACAGGTTTGTGAGTCGTTACGTCAATAATGGCTGGGTTGATTTAACTTAAGTTGTTGATCTTGTCGGGTTCCGGAAAACCATGACCAGGGGTAAGAGATTTGATTTCAAGTTTAGGTAAAACGAAATATTAAGATGTTATTTATTCCCTGGAAAGTACCAGGTTATTTTTTCTTTTTGGTGCAACAGTGATTGTGAAGGTTTTTTTTAGACAGACAGACAGACATCTATATTTATACAGGATAGCCCCTTCAGTGTAGTAAACACTGGTATCAACGGGGGTCCTGTTACCCACCCATCCCACCCCAGGGGAGGACATCCATCACACAGTAATCTCGTGCGTGGGAAATTAACGTCTCCTGCCCCTAACCCTGCAGGAGACGGGACCTCCATTTATTCGTCCCTATCCGAGAAGACTAGAATATCTAACCATTTCTTGGTGTTAAAGAAAGGAAGCATATTCTTCTCAGTTAATTTTAAGACCCTGAGTGTTGGTCCGGCCGGTATTGAACTCTCGACCTCCCGCACAGCAGTCCGGCGCTCTCCCAATTGAGCTAACCAGGCGGCGGTTTAAAGATAGTTTTCCCCTCTCTTGAGAACAAAATGATTAATTTTTCAAAGCTAGCGTCATTTAAAAAATGTACGAGGAAAGCTTTTCAATCTTTACGGTTTCTGTGCTTAACCTCATTAATTAAAGACCATGCCAATCACCCTTTTCCTACGAAAAATTCGTTACTTTGCAACGGTCTCTTTTCACTTGCGGAAGTCTTGTTCCCGAAGGAGAAAATGTCTAGAGTCTAGAATCCAAAGATTTTCTCCAATTACTCGGCAGTGCCAGATATTATACATGTTTATGACAATTTGTATTCTTTCGTCAGGGAAAACTTCAAATGTGGGTGGACATTTTCCCAAAAAATTATGGACCGCCAGGGTTGCCGTTTAACATCTCACCCCGAGAGCCATGGGATTACATGTTACGCGTCATCATATGGAACACGAGTGACGTCATTTTAGAGGAAGTGTCTGCCATGGGGGAAGCGATGAGCGACATTTACGTGAAAGGGTAATCTAGATATATGTGAGCCTTTTACACCTCCCAGCAGTACGCGCATTCTCTATGATTTCCCTACATATTTTCTATGATGCTGACAAGGAAAAGTTGTTTAACAATCAAGAGTTTCTTTTGTTGGCGATCATTTCATTTATTCTCTTGAGCTTCATGTTTTGTTCAGCAGTAAATACAGCGAGGAGATATTAGATTCTGGTCACGGTCGTGGGTTAAATAGTCACATGATTGTTTTTTTTTTTTTTCCGAATTGTTTTAGGCTTGTTTACATATATCTTATTAACCAAGCGCGAGGGCCGTACTGGGAGAATACCGGCCCGAGGTCTTGACAGTACGGACCGAGCGCAGCGAGGTCCGTACAAAAAAGACCGAGGGCCGATATTCTTCCACTACGGTCCCGAGCAAGCTTGGTTAATAAGAGATTTATTATACGACTGAAGTTCAAAGGGACACAAGTGCGGTATCATTCAGGACCATTCGGGACAGTGCCCGGTCCAATACTTAGAGAATATTGGATCGGCAATAGAGCATTTTGATTGGTTGATTTTAGTTATTGGCCCTCTGACTGCCCGAGTCGTGTAATAATGTTTAGTACATACCAACTATTAAACTAACTTTTCCAAAGAGTTCCGCAGCCTTCGATGGAGGGAAGTTTTTTAAGTACAGAAAACCCGAACGTGGGTCAAAGAGCTCTCCCATTCCCACAGTTACCTATTTTTCTATTATTTACTTTCTTTTGTGGAGAAAGTCATGGACTGAAGTTACTTTGTTTTTAACCATTCACCTTTCCACTTGGCTTGATATACATTTAGGCACATGAAATTATTAACTTACAAAATGTCTTTTCGATTTATAGATGGATATCGGGAATTGATAAACAAGAAAAGACAGATGTTCATTACAGGTTAGTTGTTGACAGAAAGAAACAGTTTAACTTAGGGAACTGATCACTAGAGTCCTTGGTTTGTCTTTTACCTATGGATTGGCTGATTTATTTATCAACAAAGTTGAAATGGTAAATTGGCTACCGTAACGATTACAAAAGCTGACGTTTCGAGCGTTAGCCCTTCGTCGGAGCGAATAGAGGAATTCTGTGTAAGGCAGAAAATGGAGCTACGTTATTGGTGGGAACATGACGCCTCCGCTCATTTCATTCAAACGCGACAAAAACATAGGCAATTTTTTGGTCAGAAGTTCTTTTTAGACTAATGACCAACCAGGCACTTTTAAATGCGCTCGTGCACGATGCAAAACGTGTCCTTTCATTCACAACACTAATAAAATATCAGGACCCAAACGATCCATTAAACACGAAGGCGCGCTATATAAGGAAGTCTTCCCTGGGAAGACCTGGGCTCATTTGTCACTCACCGTTGACGTGTGCGGGTCAAATTTAAATGCTGGTAGACGAACAAAAGGAGCTAATGAGATATCTATTGTTTACTTCCACCAGCATGGTGGCATGAGGTAACGTGCGAACCACCTACTTCGATCTCAAATTTACCGCCACAAATAAAGACAGTTTCCATTGGAAAAAGGAAATACAAATTGCAAAAATTCTTGTATGGTGACGAAGACATAAAGCAATTTTGAGGAATGCGCCCGCCGTTCACTGCTTTGGAGTAGCTATAGCTCAAGCTGACTTGACTCCAAGAGTTCTACATCACACGACGGTTGATTGACAAATGGTCCAGTGAGACCTGAGGCTCCTTTTATAGCGCGCCTTCATGTTTAAGATCACCGATCACTTCACGTGCACCTCCGTCAATGTAATCTATTGCATAACTTGCACTTATTGCAAAAAGATATACATCGGCGAAACACGCAGAAGACTAGGTGACCGATTTCGAGAACACCTTCGCGACGTGGAAAGGAATGACAAGGACACATCGAAACCAGTCGGTAGACATTTTAATTTACCTAATCATTCTAAGCAACATATGGCAATTTGCGGTCTTTCCTTACACTTAGGTAGCACGGAAAAAACTTAGGTAACTTAAAAACTTAGGTAAAAACTTAAAAAACTTAGGTAAAACTCTTGAACAAAAGCTCATCTCTCAAACCGGCAGTCTAAATCCCACAGGGATCATTCCACTAATTTCTTCGTGTTTTTCTCGTTGCCGTGTTTCCACCAATAACGTAGCTCCATTTTCCGCCTTTAAAAGCACACACAACCTGCAATTCCTCTATTCGCTCCGACGAAGGGCTAACGCTCGAAACGTCAGCTTTTGTAATCGTTACGGTGGCCAATTTATCATTTCAACTTTGTTGATATATCCAAATTATTTCGTTACCCCCACCGACGCAACCCCAAACAGTTTCTTTAGAAACTATCAGCCTTTATTTATTTGATTTATTTATCAGACTGATTACGTGTCGAAAGTAATCTTGGATTGCTTTTGTTTTGTTTTACTTCGCCGTGTAATTGGTCCTGAAAACTCGCGCTCCTTCCTCGACCAATCAGATTCCATATTAAAACCAATCTCGACTTGATCATCCGCATTTTTCCGCGCTATAGTCAGTTTGCTTGTGTTTACTCTGAGTTCTGTTTAGGTCCTCTTGATATTTTCCTTCTATCTGATTGGGTGTTCTGATTACTTTGGTTTTCGTTTTACGTCATTCAGTCGAAAAGTGCCTACTATATATCTTCTATCATAACCTGACGCTTTTTTTCTAGGTCTCTGGACGGTACGGGTAACTTCAACTGGCGGTTTCTTTTCCCGTTCTTGTATATTCCGGCCGAAAAAGTTATGGTTGTAAGAAAAAAGGTATAAGGTAGCTTGCCGTTGTAGTAATTCCAGCTTAATTGTTACTGCATCAAATATATTTGATTGGATGAAAAAACCATGTAAATCAAAAAGAAGAGAGGCTGTCTTAACCCTTAAATTCACAAGATCTGACTGCTAACTCTCCCCTCTAGCTGCTACACATTTCCTTTTAATTTATTTACGAGAATTTGGTGTTAGATCAAGGCAACAATTTCAACCGGATAAGTTTGATTAATCTCGTCACTTGTTTGTCAGATAATGTATGAATATCATAGGGAGCAGTTACCTATCAATCAATTCCGGGAGTTAAATGGTTAAGAAGAACTACCAAGAACATGGGTGTCATTCTCTAGGCGATTGGCGAGAAAAAAAACATTCAAGCTTACAGTTCCATTCTTATGGTGGTTACCCCTTCTAAATCATGGTTCCGCCTTTGGGCAGCATTTGTTATCATTATGACAAATTTCAATTCTTTTTGTTTCGATAGGCGCACTTTTGGAGCCTTGACATAAGAGAGCAAAGAATTCCTCCAAAACTGATTCTACAAATCTGGGATAACGACTTGTTCTCTCCAGACGATTTCCTCGGTAAGTCTCTTTCTCCAATTTTTTTAACTGCTTAATTTGCGTTCTCGAGCATTTTAGAATTATTTTTGATTTTATTGCCATAAGCTACTCCAGGAGCACCTTAAGTTGATGTTATAGTCCCCAAAAATGAATCTTTCTTACATACTGATTTCCTGATTTGCCGAGATCGTAACACGAACTTGTTATCCTTTTCACTTCCAATAGATTTTTCTAAAATAATGTCAGGCGTGAGAAGTTGGCTTCAATCATGTTATATCTCCTGGTTGATAGTTCCTTCACTCCAATCCCCTGTCTGCTTGCAGTGAAATGATATTTTGGAGGAATTTGGAGTGAATTTTGAACAAAACGTTTGTTTATCCAAAAAAACAAAAATTGATTTGCGATTCGGATATGGTGTCATAGCTTCTCTGACCAATTTCATTGCCAGAGCGTACCACCATTATCTGAAAGTAGTTTATGTGTCTTTTTTTTACCAGGTACGTTAGAATTAAACTTAAACAAAATGCCAAAACCAGCTAAGAATGCGCGCAAGTGCAGCTTAGATCAGCTTCCAGGGTTGAAGAACAAGCCGCGACGAAACACAGAGACAGTGTCTTTGTTTGATCTGAAGCGAACGAATGGCTGGTGGCCTGCAGTCGGAACGGAGAATGGCGAGCAAATCTTGGCGGTATATACTCAATATTAATCAAAGAAATTTGTGGTTAGATAATCAATTACCCTCCAATGAAGCTTTTAAGTACCACTGTAAGCAAAGAATGCAAAAATTATTACATATGAACATAAATGTAAAGAATACTTCGTAAAGCCCAAGTGTTGACCTCGAAGAGACACTCTAGCTTTTTGCCTGTATAATGTGATGGTACTATAAGAATGTGGCTCGCCATTCTTGAGTGGAGGCGCGGCTTCCTTTTAGCTGTGGAATAATTATACTGTTGAGTTAACTATTGAATTAGTGGACTGTTTATCACTTGCAGGGTAAGGTAGAGATGACGTTAGAACTCTTGACGCAACAAGAAGCTGAAGAGAAGCCCGCTGGGACAGGGCGAGATGAACCGAACCAGAATCCAACGCTGGATCCACCAAAGTAAGCACAACAAACAAACAAAAATAGCACAATTGGTTTGAAGTGTCAGTTCTGAACATTGACATATGAAAGAGCGGCTGTGTTTTAAGGGACTCTCAGGAAACTAAAAACGCGAGCAACGAGAGGAAAGAGCGGAAAAGATCCTGTTTTGTTCACTAGTGAATCCTGTTTTTTAATTTCCCAATAAATTTGTTCCCACGATGATGACGAAAGCAACATTTTTTTCTTATCCCTTGGCACCCTAAAATGAATACTCAAATTCCCCACACTGTTCTCGCTACATTTTCTACGGTAATGATAAGGAAAATTTGTTTGACAATCAATAGTCTCTAAAAACTGGTGATCATTTCCTTTAATCTCATTACTTTTACATTTGATTTAAAGGTGAAACTGTAAGGAGAATTAGAAGCCAGTCACTCTTACTAATTAAGGGGTAAAAGTAAAGCTGGAATATACGCGAAATTGCGATGGAACAAAGTTAAGTTTTATCTGCAATAAATGCCATGGGCTGACTGTCGATTACCGTTGACGAACGATCCTCCTCCTTTGCCTTTTAACAATGGTGAGTTAGGTATGCATCACTAACACTGTGATCTTTCTGCAGTCGTCCTGCGACATCCTTCGCCTGGTTCTCGTCTCCATTCAAGAGCCTACGCTACATTTTGTGGCGCCGGTACAAGTGGAAGATCATCAAGTTCTTGGCGATCTTTCTCTTGATAGCTTTGGTAGTCCTCTTCGTTTATGCATCGCCGGTAGGTTTATGTGATAGTGCTAAAAGCACGTGTTGGAGGAGATGACTGATGCTTTGTTATGTTCTAAGGTTTAAAATTGACTTGAAATAAAGAACACTATATGGCGAAATTATCGATTGACTTGCGATCCAAACGTGGCTGGAGCGAACGTGATACGAGGTCCTTTACTATCCTCCATCGAACTCCTTTCCAGCTTATACTTCCACCGACCCAAAAGTACAAATGTGATATCCTTAGCTTGTAGTATGAAAGGGCAAACTTTTGGCGGTTGAATCGCATTTGATGCATTGATCGTAGACGGACCTTGCCCTCGTGTAGCACAAAGAATTTTCTACTAAATCCTTTGTTTATCAAGCTACGGTTTCTTTATAGCATCTGTACTCCTATCAAGGGACAAGAAATACGTTTTCTGACTCAGGTTGGATAACGTTTTTCACCGAAGAGGTCGCTCTTAGCTTGACATTTGCCAACAACGTCTTACACCAGATTTAACCACCAGATAGCTTCAAGCATCCCTCTAACAACTCTGCTCTCATCGTCTCCGTCTGTGCTTAAAAATCCATGTATCTCGTTTGTGTTTGCTTTGTCAATAACACTTTCAGAATATCCTCTCTTTTCGGTGAGAAGACAGTGTCAAATTGAATTTTTGGAAATGGGGCGAGGTTGCAGTATTTCAAAGACGAGGCTAGACTGTGTTCCATCTGTTACTCGGCCCTTTGTCATATGATTTTCTTAAGCCTTTCACTCGACCCACATCATGAGCGTGACTTCTTACAGTGTGCGTTTACTGTGCGTGTTTTCCAGGGTTATACCGTGAAGAAGTTAATTGGTGCTTGAAGACATGGAACCGAAGCATTTTACAACAGTATTGTCAATGGAGGGACCACAGTTAACAGGGATAGTTGTGCGTGAGGTCAACAACGTGAAAGCAGGAGAGTTTAAAGGAGCGGTTCTTTCTGAATGTCAACAATGAACCAAGAAAGATTTAGCAACCGAACGGTACTAAACAGTCATAAAGAAATGACAGACTTTCTCTTCCTGACATTGCCAACGAATATACCGGGTGTAACTGTAGCAGAAAGCGAAATTTTGGCAATTTCAAAGGAGGAATTATGCAGTAAATAGCTGCCACTACCGCATTACCCCTCGCTGTTTTAAATTAATTTATTACATACGACATATCGTTGGATTTCTGGGTTATTTATAGTTCTGAATTAGGTTTATATCAGTTATACTGCAGTAGAGAATATTTCGATGTAGTTATAGTGAATCTAAAGAACTTGTGATAGATATCTAAAGAACTTGTGAAAGATATCTCAAGGAATGTTTGGAATTACAATTTATTTAAAAATGCATTTCCTGTCATTTTCGTGGAATTAAAGTCAAAATTTATCGGCTAGTCTTACCCCCTTTCCTTGACCCAAGCTCATGCGTTCGTCTTTTGCTGCACGGGCCCTGATTTAAAATGTAGACCAAGACTTTATCACTTAAAGGCCTCGCGCAGAACGCTGGTACTTACCTAATAGTAGGTAAATGTAAAGCTAAAAAACAACACTTCATTCCCTCAAACTAAGAACAACGAGTCTTGAAAGCTCTTTAGATTTCAAAGGAAAGGATAAAACGCATCGTAGTTTGGGCTTGTCCGTTTCAAGCTCACTGCAAAGTTTTTAATCTCGTTTGATTCAATACACGTTCCATCACATGAGCGACCATAGTGCTCTGCTTATAACTTATTTACAGGTGGAATAGTCACCAGCACTTGCTGAATTTAGTTTTTACTATTCCTCACTTACTTTTGAATAATGATCAAATAAATATCGCATTGATTCAGGATTGCTCTTGTTTTTCTTTACTTCGTTGTGTGACTTGTCCACAAAATTCACGCCATTCAGATTCAAAACCAATCAGATTCAAAACTGAACCCAGTGGCTACTTGGTCACTTGCGTTTTTCCGCACCTCAGGCAGTTTGCTTGCTTTTCCTTTGTGTTTTCATTGGCTATTTGCGATATTTTCCTTCGTCCTGATTGGATGCGCTGATTTCTTTGGTTCTGGTTTTACGACACTTCTTCGAAATATGCTCTACTGGACTTGATCTACATCCTCAAGAGAAAACGATGGCAGGATACTGAGGCCCCCTCTACAAGTGCACTGTGCTGAATAAATCTGAAAACGGCACTTTCACTCTGACACGCACTAAAGTCTTCCTTCCGCGCTCTGGAAAAAGGAGAAAATTTATTTCCGAACATTCCGCGACGGTCCTCGGCGGAAATCGAAATGCACCCTTGAGCATATGATTCCCAAGGGAGCAATTACTTCGTCAAACGAGTGCAGTTTACGTTAGTAATTGTTTCAGAGGCCCCCCCTCCCTTTTTTCAAAATGTTTCCCGACTACATAACTCGCAAATTTCTCGTTCTCAAATTAATCCACTTTAAATAACTCTTTCGTGGTAGTGTGGAAGTTAGGCCAGGCTAGAGAAATAAGTTGCGTTTGGCGTGAATGGGGTCTGTGATTACCATACAGTTGAGGTGTTTTTCTTCAGGGGCATGATGTAGATGCATGATGTAGATGCATGATGTAGGTGTTGTCCTCTACTACCTAATAAAAGTGTTTCATAACATTTTACAAAACTTTGCAATCGAAAAACTGTTACAACCGTTCGGAGTTACACAGTAATGGCCAAGTTAGGTACCTGGCCCCCCCCTTCTTTTGCTTTTCATCGAGCCAAAAGTTTCAGCATTTGAATTGCAGATACAGCATTAATATTAAATTATTCTAAATTTTTCATCACCTCATGGGGGTTTGAAATTGCATTCAAATGACAAGATGGCCGAATGTTGTTTACTAGTTATCATATATTGACTGCAAAGCTGCCCGAATAAACAACGGGGACTGTATATCTCGCAAAAGCTTGTGGTAGATATCCAGTGCTGTGATGGTGAACAAGATGTGGCATTGTTACTTTTCCTTTGATGAGATTTAACTACTGGCCAAGAGCACGTGGGTTTTCGAAGTGACAGGTGGACAAACTTCTTCTTCAAGACTTTTCACCACAGGTATTTACCGTCTTTTTCTGTTTTCATTCAGTGGAATATTTAACTGCGCTTTTAAATGATTGTAAGAATGTGATATTCTTCTTGAGACATTGAGTTCGTCTTGTTGAATTGAAATCAAATATGGCTACCGCTTGTCTGACTGATATGAATAAAATGGTGCTATTTTGAATGATGTAGCTTTCGGAGGATAGAGGAAAAGAACAAAATAACGTTTTTACCTAATAAATCCCGTAGCAGCATTAGATTTATTTTTTGTAATTATTTTACAAGTTCCAAAAAGGATGTTTATAATTCTAATCAGTAAAGAAGTGAAGCTGTCAGAGGAACTTTCTGAACATTTCAAATATTTTTGAATAAATAAACGTATATTTGTGTGTAATGCTCTATGGTAGAAGACGCCGCCTACCAATCATCCGTCCTCAGTAAAAAAATACAACATAAATTTCATAAAATTCATTGTTCGGTGGTTAACATTAAACACGAAGGCGCGCTATATAAGGAAGTCTTCCCTGGGAAGACCTGGGCTCATTTGTCACTCACCGTTGACGTGTGCGGGTCAAATTTAAATGCTGGTAGACGAACAAAAGGAGCTAATGAGATATCTATTGTTTACTTCCACCAGCATAGTGGCATGAGGTAATGTGCGAACCACCTACTTCGATCTCAAATTTACCGCCACAAATAAAGACAGTTTCCATTGGAGAAAGGAAATACAAATCTCAAATATTCTTGTATTGTGATGAAGACATAAAACAATTTTGAGGAATGCGCCCGCCGTTCACTGCTTTGGAGTAGCTGTAGCTCAAGCTGACTTTACTCTAAGCATAGTTAGTAGAGGTCCCCTCAACTAACTATGCTCTAAGAGTTCTACAGCACACGACGGTTGATTGACAAATGGTCCAGTGGGACCTAAGGCTCCTTTTAGAGCGCGCTTTCGTGTTTAAACACCCAATCTCTAGAGACACAGGTAACAATGGTGAAAGGAACAAATGCTGGTGGACGAACAAAAGAAGCTGATGAGATATCTATTCTTTACGTCCACCAACATGGCTGCCATGACGTAACGTGGAAACCACCTATTCTCCCCTCTAGCTGCCATACCTTTCCTTATAAATTAGTTACGAAATTTAGGTGTTAGATCAAGATGAAAATGTAGTTATGATGATACAAACTTCAATACATTCGCGGAGAAAATGAGAAGCTTAATAACCAACAATTAATCATTTTGTTTTTCATTTTGTGGTCTCCATATTACAAACGGCCATTTTGACCAGTCCAGACGAATACAATGTACATAGACCCTTCCCTCCCCCTCTAAAAATGTTGGTAAAACCAAACTGTCACCACGTCTTGGTAAAGTTTAGAAAGCACACAAAATTCGACATTTTTTTGGGAGAAAGGGGGTGGGAATTATGCAATTTTAGTAAAATTAAGACATTTTACCTGTATGGTTGCTATACTGTTGTTCAAATAGATATTTGTGTTTCTGCCCAGCCTAAAAGTGAAACGGCTTTATAACTATTTGCGTCGAGTTTAGAAAGCCGACAACAGATAGTAAAGTTTGGAACCATTCATATACCGCAACTAGCCACCAACCCCTTCCTCTTCTCCCTCAAATACCTACTCAAATACGTTTGTGCCAAAATGAGTAAGATTTTTGAACTTGAAAAATATTTGAAAGAATATGTCTGACTTAACCGTCATTTCAATAAGCTGGGAAGTAAGTGAGGCACAAGTATAAGATATTCTCTTACCCAGGTGTGAAAATGGCTTCCAGGAATACTTCTGGAAATTCTGACAAAGTGTAGGGGTGCTGTCGATCATCGGTTAGAGAGTGTTATTGTCATATAGGACCAAATTTTCCTGGATTATTAGTGTACAAGGGAATATGTGCAGTCAGCAACAATAACGAGAAGTAGTGATTAAGAGTTTAAGGGTTGATTTCCGAAGACCAACATAGCAGTCACACAGTGGTCTTACGCGGTACCAAATTCCTTATTATTATCGCTTTGGCAGGCATTGTGGCGCATTTTTTCGGGCTTAATGTATTTTAGCTCGTTCGCACGCTCAAATGGTTGTTCAGATCATTTTTTGGTCATTAATTTTTCTCAGAGCGATAACAATAATAATGATAATAATAATAGTAATAATAATGTTAGCGCTAGGTTTACACATTGCCTGCCACTTCAAAATAATGACATAAGATAAGTAGTAAAGCATTTTTCTAAGTATTTTAATGTGATATCTCAGACAACTAGATTTGAAAGGTTTGTTTTTTTTCAAGCTCTACTTGGAAGACATTTTTAAGTTTCTACAATTAGTTTTTTATTTTAATTTCTTATTTCCCATTAGCCTTTGATAAGTTTACACTGCTATAGTAATAATAACAGTAATAATAATAACAATAATAATAATAATAATAATAATAATAATACAGTTTATGTTCTTGGGCCAAAAATGAGTTTTGGGCCCTTCTTAGAGTCGTTTTTACCCTCGATCGCGGCTCGGGCTGAAATGACTCTGAGTCGGGACCAAAACATAGTTATGCCCACCAACGTAAACTCTATTTTTATATTCTAGGGGGAAATGTTAGGCTGTATAAGCATCGGTTGAGAATCATTGTTATATTACCATCACTGTGCTTTCCTCTTCAGACAAAGGCAAATATTACTGGAATGAAATTATTTATGATATACCCCGAAAGGTAGCCGCCACAAAATCACGGTCTTTCTCAGGTACAGGTAATTATTTTTCATGTTGATAAAGTTACACTCTGTTGTCTGCTAAAGCTAGTTGTCCATATAAGTATTCTATGTCGTCTACCTTGTCCAGTTTGGGAAAGTGCCTTGGGACCATCCGAGTCACGTTTAGATTACTGATAGCAGATACCGTATTTTCACGAACGAGCGTCCACCCCCGAAAAAGCGCCCATCCCGTCGACAGTACGGTCAATGCGATGCTCATGTAAGGGCGTAGGATGTATTTCGAAAACTAAAAGCCAAAATACTAGAAATAAGGAAATAACAGTGGAACAATCAATAAAACTAGAGGCCAAAATACTAGAAAAAAGGAAATAACAGTGGAACAATCAATAAAACTAGAAGCCAAAATAGTAGAAAAAAGGAAATAACAGTGGAACAATCAATAAAACTAGAAGCCAAAATACTAGAAAAAAGGAAATAACAGTGGAACAATAAATAAACCTAGAAGCCAAAATACTAGAAAAAAGGAAATAACAGTACAAAATTAAATAAAACTAGAAGCCAAAATACTAGAGAAAAGGAAATAACAGTGGAATAATAAATAAAACTAGAAGCCAAAATACTAGAAAAAAGGAAATAACAGTGGAACAATCAATAAAACTAGAAGCCAAAATACTAGAAAAAAGGAAATAACAGTGGAACAATCAATAAACCTAGAAGCCAAAATACTAGAAAAAAGGAAATAACTGTACAAAATTAAATAAAACTAGAAGCCAAAATACTAGAGAAAAAGAAATAACAGTGGAATAATAAATAAAACTAGAAGCCAAAATACTAGAAAAAAGGAAATAACAGTGGAACAATAAATAAAACTAGAAGCCAAAATACTAGAAAAAGGAAATAACAGTGGAATAATAAATAAACCTAGAAGCCAAAATACTAGAAAAAAGGAAATAACAGTACAAAATTAAATAAAACTAGAAGCCAAAATACTAGAGAAAAAGAAATAACAGTGGAATAATAAATAAAACTAGAAGCCAAAATACTAGAAAAAAAGGAAAGAACAGTGGAACAATAAATAAACGTAGAAGCCAAAATACTAGAAAAAGGGAAATAACAGTGGAACAATAAATAAACCTAGAAGCCAAAATACTAGAAAAAAGGAAATAACAGTGGAACAATAAATAAAATTAGAAGCCAAAATAATAGAAAAAGGAAATAACAGTGGAACAATAAATAAACCTAGAAGCCAAAATACTAGAAAAAAGGAAATAACAGTGGAATAATAAATAAAATTAGAAGCCAAAATAATAGGAAAAGGAAATAACAGTGGAACAATAAATAAACGTAGAAGCCAAAATACTAGAAAAAAGGAAATAAAAGTGAAACAATAAATAAAATTAGAAGCCAAAATACTGGAAAAAAGGAAATAACAGTGGACCAATAAATAAACGTAGAAGCCAAAATACTAGAAAAAAGGAAATAACAGTGGAACAATAAATCCCTGAGCCACTCTTTGACCCCTTTCAAAAATGTTAACGAGAAACAATTCTTTCCTATCAGGAAATCCAAATAAAGGAAAAGTCAGGATGTGAACATTCAGGATATGTTTGGCAAGGGAAGAAAAGACATAAGCAGGATGATGGTGAGTTAATCACTTGATAGATTCCATAGTTAACCAGGACTTTTTAGTCAGAATTGTTTGAGGGTACTCCGAGATTCAGACTTTCAGTGGAAAGATATGCCTGAGTTGTTCGTCAAAGTTAATTTCGGTTATGTTTTAATTTAGCAACCAAACTTTACTTGAAAACCATTATATGCGATACCTCCATAGCACTCCTGACCTCAATTCAGCTTAAAAGTTCGTCAAAGAAATTTGGTTTTGAATCGTAAGGAATTGAAAAAAGATCACATCAACGCATTCGCGTTGAAAATGGGTCTCAAGTACTGATCGTTGATAGCTGACTAATAAAACAGGACTGAAAACGCTAAGCAAATCGATAGCCGTAAACCAGACTACAACAATAACAACAACAACAACAAAAACAACTTTATTAATTATGGCAAATATTACAGAAAGCAATATCCACTGCCCACATTAGCAGATTAGCTAGTCGAGGCGAACAGTGGTTACATGTATGTTATATATAGACAAATACAAATGGCTCACAACAAAGACTAGAGAAAAAGGGTAAAAAATGTTAAATAAATAAGCAAATGAACAAAAATAAAATCAATTTAATTAAGTTTACACTGCAAATATAAGAAGCCGAGTTTTCAGAAATTCTTTTTTGTTAAGTCGGGTAAATCAATATGATCATTTTCTTCTGAAAGTATTCGGAGTGAAGTGTCATGGACATTGATTTTAAAGTTATTTTTGGACATCGACGCATTTCACACGGTAAACTATTCCAGATTTTTACACCATACCTTGAAAAAGACTTTGTTTGTCCCACCTTGAGTGTCTAATATAATAGTCACCTCTTGAAGATGATCTTGTACTCTATAAATGAATATTAGATTGGGAAGCAAATAAGTTAGATATCTTAGTAGGTGTCAAGCTGTTAGATATGTCATGCATTAGAATAGAAACGGATTTAAAGTAGAGTAGATATAAGAGAAGAAAGCTGGAGGAGACAAAATAAGGTACTGCATGAGAATTGTAGTCACCAAAGAACATGAGGCGGAGAACGAGGTTTTGAAGAATAAGAATATTTTGTTTTTGTAAGTTTTAGCAGCTTGATCCCAAGCGACTTTGCCATACAAATAATTAGGGCTGAATAAGAGATATGTATATGTGGTGTAAAGTATTCTTGGGTACAAAGTGTCTGAGGCTCGCAATAATGCCCAATGCCAATTTTACTTATTTTTGAAGCGATGTGGGCGATATGGTATTTCCAAGAAAGATTTCCATCAATAATTACACCCAGATATTTGACATAATTTTGCATTTTAAAGAAATGTACGAGTTGTTATGATGGTCAAGTACTTTCCAGTTGACTTGGTGATTTAACTTTTTTGTCTTTGTCTAAAAATGACCGTTAGTTTTCTTTATATTTAGCGATAATTTATTTGCGATCAGCCAGTTATAAATCCTAAAAATTTCTGCATTAACTATAGATTCAAGCAATTTGAGATTTTTTGTCAGCATATAACAAATTGGTATCATTAACAAATGATTAGAATTAAAATTTATCAGAGCTGTTAGATATATCATTTAAATAAATAAGGAATGGTAAGGGTCTTAGGAGCGATCCCTGTGGGACACCTGATAACTTCTTTTTTGGATATGTTTTAAATATATGTGTTGTTTGTTGACGACCCACTAGGTATGGTGCAAACCAATAATTAATAATTCCACGTACTCCATAATGGACTCAATTTTCTTAATAATATTGAATGATTAACTGTGTCAAAGGTTTTTTTGCGAGTCAATAAACATACCACATGAGTACAACTTTTTATCCATGTTAGTTTCAATTTAATTGTCTAGAATAGCATGTTCAGGAGACTTTTTTCGCGAAAACCATATTGTGAATCATGGAGAATATTGAACTTCTCAATAGATGGCTTGAGGCGATTATACATCATCTTTTCGAAGTTACGGTTAAAGATGGAGAGAAGCGAATGGGTCTTTAGTTAGAGGGGTCAGATTCATCACCAGTTTTGTAAATTGGAATTACTTTGGCAAGCGTTGATTTAGATAGATAGGTTTCAATTTCAACTGATATATTGATGAGGATAGATAGAGGTTGCCTAATAATATGTTAAGCCGATCTTAAAATGCGAGTATGAAATGAACACAGCCCGTGTGCCTTGTTTAGTTGGATAGTCATTATTTCAGAGTCAATTTCAGAAGGAGATACAGGGCTAAAAAAGAATGAACTAGCAAAGTTTAACTTTGATAGATAATCAGTAAATTGCTTTAGTGAATTTGAAATTTTGGGAGCCAGGTTATGCCCTTTTGAAGAAAAATATTTATTCATTATGTCAGGAAACTCAGAGGGATTTTGTGACACTATATCGCTACTCGGGGATTTAAGAGAGATTATATCTTTGTGAGCTTTGTTTTCCGGCCTAAAAGGCTGTTGATGTCCTCCCACATTTTTGGTATTTGTTTAAATACTTGTGAAAATACATATTTTTGCTAATTCGCGTAAGTGTCAACACTTTGTTCCAGTAGAGTTTGTAGGCGACGTTGTCGCCCGAACAATAAAAATCATTTTTTGTTTTAATCGATATCCGGATCCCCTTTGTTACCCAGGGTTTCAATAATCTCTTTTCCTTAAGTTTCGAAATTGGCTCAAAAGGTGCTTGCTTATTGAGAAGTTTGTTCAGTTTATTGTAAAATACAGAGAAAGATTTGTTTACATCATTCAGTCCTGAGACTGCTCCAGTCAGGTCAAGTTGGGACAGTTCGTTTAAGAATTTTGCCTCTGAGTAATTAGAGAAGTCACGGAGTAGCATTTTTTTTACATTGGAGGTCGAAGAAGTCATTAGAAGAGTTAAGAATACAGAATTGAGAAAAGTGATCGGTTAGATCTGAGATTATATTACCGTTTGTTATAGTATCTTCTAGATTGCTTTCAAAGGTGTAGTCAGTAAGTGAACAAGAGTTGTGGCGTACTCTCGTTGGTTTGTCAATTGTTGGGGTTAAGTTGAAGCTTTGCAAGGATAACATGCAATCATCAAAGCGAAGGAGATTACTATTAAAATCACCAATCAAAAAGATCTGCTTGCCAGAGGCGCTGAATTTTCGATTGTTCGATCAAAATATTTCTGAAAAAGCTTTGGAGAATTTTGCTGCCTATAAACAACTCCGGACATTATATTTCGATGTTTGGGTAGGTGTAGCTCAACCCAAAGGGCCTGAAAAGCCTCATTAGAACATTTTTCGATAATTTTGTATTTAAGATTGTCATCAATATACATGCCAACACCCCCAGCTGAAATAGGTGTTGGCACATGTTTGAAGTTATAGTGGGGTATAGCAGGATTAAAATCCAGATTATCACATGCATCTTCTATTCTAGTTTCTGTGATACCTAAAATATTGAAGTGAAAAGTAAGTTCATCTAATCGATGGGTTTGGAAATTTTCCAAATTGCGTTGTAAGCTTCGGATGTTAGTATTCTAAAAGATTAGTTAGAGTGACTAAATCTAGATCATCTAAGCTTGGTAAGCGATCAAGACATTTTTTAGTGGGAAGACAAGTATCCAGACTGTTATTGAACTGACCATCAGAGGATATGAGATCGCAAGAATAATAGGGCAGCTCTCGTAGGAGAACTTTTTTTTACCTTAGTTTGGTTCACAGCTTACGATCGTGGTCCTTGAATATAATCTCTTAAGACTCTTAGACTGGTCAGACTATATAAGATCTCTTGGACTATTTGAGAGAATACGTCTGACTTCAACATCATCACTACAATAAGGCGGTCTGAGGCATAATTGTAAAATACTCCTTTACCTAGAAACGTTATTAACCATCACTGTGCTTTTCTCTACAGAAATCAGAAAATAAAACAGGCAGAGGCTTACATGACGACTTCCTGGACATTCAGACACTAAAGGACAATAACCTTCCTCCAATCTAAGGTAATTCTTCCTCTTCTTAAAAAAGTTTTCAGGTAGAAACACCAGAGTCCAGTTTATTTAACGGCGGACAACGCTATCCGACGGATAAATCGCTATCCAGTGGATAGGTGACAACAAAAGGCACTACGCTATCCACCGGATAGAGATTTATCTAGTGGATAGCGTTATCCATCTTTTGAACAACCAGGGCGAGGTTCATACCGTCGACCACTTCCCTTTTCCACTCTCTTGAGGTACCGTAGTGTCTTTTATTTCATAAACATTGTATAAACTCCGAGTAACAACAAACCCATGGCTAGAACGCAACGTAAGGTGCACAATCCCGAGTCAAGTGGCAACTCCAATAGTCCCAGAGCTCCACAGGTTCACTCCCTAAAAATGTTTGGATAATTCACCCTGAAAGACTGAGGTTTCCAGACTACTGGTATAGTTAGCGGTTTATTCCTGACTTATTCATCGCCTTTTAGTCAAGGGGGCCCAGGGATAATTCAAAAGTATTGCTAAAGGAAAGAGTGGCAACGAGTACCGACGAAAGGTCTGCGAAAACTGCCAACACTCTGGC
Organism: Stylophora pistillata; assembly: GCF_964205215.1. Taxonomy (NCBI): domain Eukaryota; kingdom Metazoa; phylum Cnidaria; class Anthozoa; order Scleractinia; family Pocilloporidae; genus Stylophora; species Stylophora pistillata. Next base: position 29,692,082 of record NC_142519.1, on the reverse strand, counting down.
AGGTTACCTGCAATTGACTATCCTCATTCCGAGAAGGAAAAGACATGCCCCTTGTGGCTTAATGCCGCAGAAACCGGAGATAGGCATCGTCAGTTATGGTCCACTCTGCACTACACTAAACAAACCAAACGAACAAAATGTATTTATTTTAGCATTTAAAATACCCTTTTTTTAATCGCTAGCCACAAAATAGCACTTAGATCTTATCAAAAAATATTTACGAAAAACATCTCTTTCTTATCAGGAAATACAAATAAAGGAAACTTCGCGGGAGGATTGGTAAAGCTCATCATGATATGATATGAACATTCAGGATATGTTTGGCAAGGGATAAAAAGACGTACAGGATGATGGTGAGTTTATCACTTGTTGGATTCCATAATTAGCCAGGCCTTTTTAATCGGAATTGTTTAAGGGTACTCCGAGATTAAGAGTTTCAACGGAAAGATATGTCTAATTTGTTCGTCAAGGTTAATTACGGGTATGTTTTGCAACCAAACTTTACTTAAAAAGCATTATATGCGATAGCTCCATAGCATTCCTGACCCAATGCAGCTTAAAATTTCACCAAAGAAATTTTGTCTTGAATCGGAAAGAATTGAAAAAATATCACTTTAAAGCATTCACGTCCAAAATGGGTCTCCAGTGCTGATCGTTGATAGCTGATAACTAAAACAGGTCTGAAAACGTTAAGAAAATCAATAGTCGTAAACCAGACAACACAAGCAATAGCGAACTAAAACAAATAAGAAAAAGATAAGAGAATGTATAAAAACTATACCAAATTGCATTACTCTACTTTAAACGACACCAATCTGCATCTGGCACTCCAATTTACACAGAAAATCAACTATTGATGTTTAACGTAACAGAGATCGTGTGAGGATTGAAAGAATTTGTACCAAGTTTCGTAGATGTTTTTTTTCCACAAATTGTAATATTTCTGAGGTTTACGTAATAAGTTTTACTGGTGAAAGTTTCCATTGTGACAGCAATTTTGATTGTTTGACCATCATCATTTTTAGGACAGATTGCAATTTTTTAACAAGAACTTCTTACAAATTATTTACAAATTATTTTGAAGTCGCAGGTATCTCCATTTATATGTTGATGAAAGAATTGGGAAAGATTTTCCGTATAACCCCATACCAATCAAAACAAAGCCGTAATCCCAAAGGTAATCTATTGTGTTGCCTCTGCTTTCTTTTATCCAAGAATTGTATGCATAATGAAGTATGGAATTGTGAAAATTAATTCAAAAACTTAATACTCAACATTTTTCTCGATGCCTACCCGAAATTCCAAATACCACCAGGAGAGCTTACAACATGTCTCAGAGTGACGTTAGAATAGTATTAATTCATTGAAAAGTCTCAGGAAATGTTCTTGGCTTGTAGTAGGTGTATGTGAATGGTTTCTAGCACAAATTAACGTCCTTTTGGGAATAACTTTGACTATCTCTTTGGCATTGAAAAATGAAGCCCGTTGTGTATTCAAATTGAAGTGAAAAAAATTCGCGCTTCACAAATACAACGTATTGGGTTTAAGCGCAGTCGGATACGGTTTTTGCTATGACTTTTCAAGATGGATTCATTTCAGACCAATTTATCTCTAAATTCCGAAACCGTAGGTCATAATGAAAACTTTAAGCTCCCTGTGGAACTCAATTTGCGCCGAAATCTTTCTTTTAACAAAACGATTGTAATTAGCATTTGTTCATTCGCTTGACACTTTCTCTCGGAGTACCTGAATAATTTCGTTTAATTGTAATACGCATTCCAAAAGTTATTTATTTTGAGGTAAAAGTTAAAAAAAAAAAAAAAAATTGAACGGTTTCCAAACCAGTTACTTGCGACTGTAGAGTTAAATGATTTTTGTGCCAATTACTTTCATGTCATATGTTTATATTCCATACAGGTAAATAAACGAAAAATCCTGGCTTAGTTATCTCTTACCACTAAAATTATATGACGGAAAAGTAATTTTAACCGTCGCCAATAACAGTATAGAAACCATCTTTTCTGTCAGTTTTTTATAGCGCTTTAAAAGAACAAGACTAGCATCCAAAAGATAGAAAGAAACACGAACTCTTTGTATTACTTTGGTTGGCATTCATAGAAAGTATCAGTCGAGGCATTGGGTCAAGCTGGAATTTTTACCGTAATGAGCGTTAATTTTTTTGTATATAAAATCTTAGTACAAGGATACAGGGTCTGCACAGTTGAATTTATAGCTCATCCTTTTAAAATTTTCTCTCGTAGGTTATCGCTCGCTTTCAAGTCGAGAAGGATCAAGTGGGAGAGATTCACTCGGGGGCAAAACAATGGGAAAGTCAGAGGTAGAGAGACGATTTTATAATAAAATGTTTCTTAGGTTTTCTGAAAGCAGTAAACCCGATGCGTCACTCATGTCAAGTCGAGCCCAGAACTTGAGAGGAATCGAACACTGGAATGACAGACTAAGGCTTTAACGATTTGAATGTTTTCAACGAAATAATTTCTCGGTGGAGGGCTTTTCAAAAATTTTCGTTTTCCCGCCAAAAACTTAGAAAATAAATACGGGTACTTTAAGTGCGCATGCGTGTTTTTTTCAAAATTTTTCTTGGTGATCAATGCTTCCTGTAAACAAACTTGTTTTATTGTCAATAGAATTTATTTATTGTTTTGCCTTGTCTCTTGCATACGTGTTTTATAATAAAGATTCAACTATTCACTTTTCTTGGTAATCTTTATTGTCTCTGTGATCAAGTAATTCAATATACAGCAATTGTTTATCGAGCTTAAAATAGTTTAATTAACTAATTTTCATTAAAAAGGTGTGGAGAAAAATGTTTCGTGTATATATACTAAGACTTTTGGCGGGAAAATTTGGACCACTTTGCACAGAGTGTACCCTGATAACCTTTTCGGCAAAAAAATTGAAAGGGCCCAACTTGAAATTTTCCGCCAAAGTTCATGTGAACAACCTCGTACAATTTTCTTTTCCGATTTTAAAATTTTAGTAACGATCTCCAAAATAACGTTTTCATGAACAAATTTAAAACCGAATTTTCCTGGATAGGAATCGTCAAAACTTTCTTGCACGAGATAGTGAACACATTACTTTTACAATAATAAGCAACATGGCGAGTTAAAGTCAATCTGTTTCGTAAAAATTTCACCTCAAGAGTTAAAGCACCCTATTAAAATTTCTTCATGTATTTCTAATCCAACCTTTGCCGTATGTAGTAGAGGACAGATGTAAAGCAAAATTTAAAAATGTTCGAAATAATTCAGGTTTTTATTTCAGAAAAAAAAATTAGCTTCGTTGAATTATTTCACCAATTTGTCTAAATTCGGTTTAGTATGAGAAATGAAAAATTTAAAAATTATATTGGAGTTCCATTTTCAATGATTCAACATTTCCAACTGTTCTCGTAAAACAATATTGTCATTAAAATAAAATTTCAAGGAGCAACCCTTTCTAAGTTTTGGTTAGCTACAAGAGCTAAAAACACTTACAATTCTGCTCCATGCTTTAACTTTGAATAGGTTCGATTTAGGATAACTTCAGTTTAAACAGTTCAATGCGGCCACAAATCGAACCCTTGACTTTTATTTCACTGTCCCCTGTTACAACGGAACCAAGCGGTTGATGCGTTCATTAAAAATCAAATATTGATGATGCCTTCCTCCTTTCTTTTATAGCTAATTTGCCATGTTGCTTCTAAAGAGTTACCTTTTCAAAACTTTTTGATTCGCATGTGACACAGGAAAGATAGAACCAGAAACTTTGAAAATGTGCAATTATAATTCCAGTTTCGGCTTTCTAAACAAATTTTCGGCATTAAAGAAATCTTGATTACACTTTTTAAGTTTTCTCAGCAGTTGTATCTTGACAAGTACTCCAGGTCTTTTAATCAAAACTGCCAGTTTCATTTGTAAATTTGAATATTATTCTACTCCATCTTTGAAATGCGGAGAGACTCTTCTTGTTTATAACAAAATAAATGTAAATTAAGATCTTTTGGAGAAGTGTTTCAAATGTTTTTGTCAGGTAAAAGTTTCGACACATCTCAGTTATATTTGCACCATGTTTTATTATTTAAATAAGCCAAATATTTTTGAAAGCTTTTATTTCAAATTAATTTTGAATGGCTGACAAATCATCGTGTTCATTTTATTCAAGCCATCCTGTGTCACAACGAAAGCAGGAAGAAAAGACGTTCTCGTAATATAATATATAACCTCTCTCCTGGCTGGCTACTAAAAAAAAAATCGTAAGGGAAGGATCGTTTTAAGGTGGCAGTGCATGACATCAAGATTAGGAAAAGAACACAATGTGTATCTGATAGCAATAATTGTAATACTAAAAAATAGTTTATTGCGAGTCAGGCAAAGACCTTTCCATAAGGAAACTGCACTAATTTTCGATCGCCAGACATCTAAAATCAACCGTCATTAATGTTCCTTGTAGCTAACAGAGGTTTAAAACTAGTGTAAGAGGATCTGTTACGAATTCATTGACGTCAAATCATCGTTTTTGTGTTCGGTGCTAAAGTGTTTGGAGGTCCAAAACTTGTTGATTATCGCGACAAAGTTGAACATTTAATTAGCGTTACGTTGTAGACGGGTTTCAGGTTGCATTCCAAATTAAAATGATCATGTCTTTGAGCACCTAGATGGCTCACGAAACAACGAAATACAATTGAACCTAACTGTCCTAATTCTATACCAGAAAACCCTAAGCAGGATATAACTGAGAATGGTGCGAAATTCTCTGTTCTGTATCTTTCTTTTTCAAAAAAAGTTCTTAAACCGTGGCTTGTTCCAAACTTGGTGTGACAAATTGAATTTCCCCAACCGTGGAGAACGCCAAATCCCTGAGTAATTGATATTATGAATTGATTTTTCTTCATCCAAAAACAGCACAAAATTGTGCTTTATATTTTTTGAAAATTCAGCAATCCAAAATTGATGTTAGAAATTTTTAGAAATCTGATATCCTGAGCTGTTAAGATCACAAAGGAATAATTTCATTTTTAAAAATTCTCTTTTCCAAGCTGGTAAAATCCCCGACTTCAGATTCTTCAAAAAACATTCCTAACTTTCAGTAGAATAATGTTTCTTATCTACCCTGTGAATAGCGTTCATCTGAGTCTTTGGATTATTTGCAAAATTCCTAAACTTTAGATCAAATTTCCTTTCGCGTTTTTTATTCCTAGATTAAACTTTTACCTTTTCGGATTTTTCGTAAAGTTAAACATTGTTAATATAGTTCTCATGGGAACTCGGCTCTTTCTTCTATTTCCATTATTTGTCTTTTGTTTTCGAGATAGTCACAGCCACGTCATACGTGACGTATAAGAATACTCGATAAATACCTCGCAATAGTTTTATTTAATATATTCAAATTATTTCGAAAACGAACTTGTCTTGCATCGCGAAATTGCGTCGGCAAATACGAAACAGATACAGCGAGTGATTTTGCACGGAATTTAGCCTGTCCAGCGGTGCCACCATAAAGTTATCCCCCTAGATGCCAGCTATAGCTAAAATATAGTGTGGTGTGGTGTTGCGACCAAAAATGTGTGTATACTCAACTTCAAGACGACGAGCGATCAAGGACAAAAAAACGAGTACCATCCTAGTTTTAACACTATTGTTACGCGCCGTTTGAATTGCCAAATTGAATGCCGGTGATAATTTTTTTTACACGAAGTTTAATTGCAAATTTGATAACCAGTTGCTTCGTTCCCGAAGTGAACTAAACCCAATCAAATAACCTGCTTGAATAACTCGATCGCTCGAGGCCTACAATGCTGTTCTAAAGTAGTCTGCATCGTTTGTGGGCTATTAACTAAAATGCTGGCTGACATTCAACGCTGTCAAAGGTACGAGCCATTTTTACCTCATTTTTTCTTGCAACTCTTTGAAAACAAATAACCTGATAGATAAAGCCGAAATATCAAAGAACCTGTTTAAATATAGGTCTTTTGACAGCCAGCATTTCCAGTTAAGTAAGTTGATAAACAAGTTCAAAGTTCTTATCTTTGACGACTTGTGTCTTGATTCTTTTACTGATTCCATTTTCTACTCCTCACTACATCGTTTTGTCTTCTTTTTTCTTCATAAAGGCAGCATTCCTGCAAATGATGAAGACAAATTCGACGGTCAGCAATTGAAAAAAATTTCAAAGTCACATCAATATTACATACGTTCTTTCAGTGAAGCCCTTTGGCATACACTACACAAAATAAACTGGATCCTAAATGATATTTTCTTAATAGACATAATCTCAAGCTCTATTCTTGGCAGTATAGCAAATTGATATGTTGGAAGGTGACGAATCTCAGAAATGTGAAGTATTGCAACGAAATACATTAATTCATGGACGTACTTAGCTAAGTTCAAGCCACGTGCACGAGTTTACATTGTGAACTGAATTCAGAACACGGTTTTGTTCCGTTTTTCATAAATTTAGTGTAGTTTTTGCCTCACAAGTGCATTTTCAAGCCTCAAGCAATAAAAAATTTCGTCTTGAAGACCAGTTAACTTGCCCACGGCTTGGGATGAAGACGTGCTAACTTTTAGTCGACCGTATCCATCGGCTGACTCTCTTGCAGAGAAACCTCGTAGCTTTCTGGACAAAATTTAAGAAACATATTAATTAAATGAGCAATTCTTACCTTCAGTTTAGTTCTAGCTCCATAAATCCTCTATCTGGTGGAAGTGTGCATCCAAGTCTTCAACAGCAGGGACAGTTCTTCACATTTCGACGACTTAAGTGGTTCAGTGCGATTTCTTGAATTCCAAATGAATATGGATGAGAAAAATCAGCCAATTACTGACGCATACGTCACATTATTTATTCTCATGTTTTCAAAGGTAGCGATTCACAAGTGAAGGCGTGCCTTACGAGACGTTTTTGAATACCAAATCAAGTGTGTTTTCATTCGAAATACCTGGCCGTCAAAATGTGAATATATCGACAACCAAAATAAACCAGAGTAGAAAAACGATTTATAGTAAAAAACTACGTAGAATTAATTGTTAAAAAGTAATTTAGTTTTGTTTTTGAAGATTTAGAGAGCAAAAATGAAGAAAAATTGATTTAACACGATTCGAACTCGAAACCTTCACGGATATGGTATGAGCTGTATCCTGATCAGCCATTATAACTCGTGCAGAGAAATATGTTAATATTTTACATGTGAACTTGAGGTTGTATTTATGGCCATGAATTTGATCTCAGAACCTCTGCGCTACAAGTGCATTGCTTTGCTGATTGAACTGGCAGAACTCACATGGACTTGAAGGAGCAATTTTAAGACCTCATGTTGCATTCGTTACTGTGTGCATTGCTGTTTTGGTGATAAGTTGGTGATAAGTTTGGTGTTAAGTCAACTGAACACCTATTTTTTCTAGATTTCGTCAACTCGAATTCTACACTTTCTTTTTAAAAAGGTAATACATGTATTGACAAAACTTGTCAGGTTCGAATACTTTAAGAATGTGTCATCACCTTGGAATAATTGAAGGAAAATAGGTAATAGTAATTAAATAGTAATGAAAGTTTAATGTCTTTACGTGGGGCATGGTTACCCATATTGCCCGGGCCAGAGGCTCATGTTTGAAACGCAAGACAACAACCCACCCATCCCACCCCAGGGGAGGACATCCATAACAAAGTTATCTCGTGCGTGGGAAATTAACGTCTCCTACCCCTAACCCTGCAGGAGATGGGACCTCCAGTTATTCGTCCCTATCTGAGAAGACTAGAATATCTAAACCATTTCTTGATGGTATAGAAAGGCAGCATATTCTTCCCAATTATTTTAAGACCTTGAGTGTTGGTCCGGCCGTGGCTCGAACCCTCGACCTCCCGCACATCAGTCCAACGCTCTATCCATTGAGCTAACCGGGAGGCGGTTAGGTGAGGCCTAGAATGGAAATCGTTGCAAAACCAAGTCCATTTTTTTGTTTTGATTATGCACATGATTATGACCTCTGAAATAGAGTTAAAATATTGTCGCTGTAGAATTAGAAAAACAAAAAGCAAAAAGCTACAAAAAAACCCAAACAAAACAAAACAAAAGAATTATCAAGATTTGAGAGGATTCGAACTCGAAACCTTCGCGGATGCGATGCAAGTTCTATGGCTATATTAATCAGCTATTGAGGCTCGTGTTAATAAAACCGCAATGTTTTTTTTTTCTATTTGTGCGCGGAGTTCTTCGCAAAACTAAGTTTAAATTCATGCAAGATTTAAAGTGAAAATACATATAGTTCAACACTATTCCAGTCATAATTATGTAGTCAGTACTGATGTACGTTATATCAGCGTTCTATGGTATTTACCTTTGATTTATGAAATAATCCATGAATTATATATAAAAGCGCCATGAAGTATATATAAAATTATCTCTTCAAATCAGTCAATTTTAATTTCAAAATATAATTCAAAAGTAGCAAATTTCTGAGAAATATTACTTGCAGCCAGATGAGCCCTCTTCAAAGTATTTGCAAACTTGCCAGTTTGGAATGGCAGGAATTTATGTAAAGATAATAACTACAATGCAGTTACAAGGATGAAACACCGCAAATTGGAGGCAAAGAACTCACGAAAAACAGGTGCACACATCGCAGCTTGATACATTTATATAATCAGTAAGCATATGGTTCCATATCGATTTCTAGATAAACCAAAAAAAGGAAAGAAAGGTTTTTGCTAGAAACAGACTTTTCGTTAAGGGAAAAAATAGAACAAAAACTGATATTTGCGCATGCAAATAACAATTCCAGGAACTGTGAATTTAATGTAGGTAAAAAAAGACCTCAGATACTCGAATGTATCCTCGTGTTTGAATTTGAGCTCAGTACCTCTGCATATCTAGTGCTTAGCAATGCCAATTGGGCTAAGAAGACTTTCGAGACCTAGTGGGTCAATTTTAAGCACTTAGATGTTAAAGTTCCTCTCGAATGCATTCACTGCAAAGAGATTCGTTGTAAAGTCATTTAAATCAGCCAAACAATTGTTTTACCAAAAATTTCGTCGATTCAAATTCTAAAATTCATTTAAAGTGAAAATAATTGAAACGATATATTACTAGCATGCAGTGAGCTCTCTTTAAGGATGTACAAACTTGTCACCTTGAAATGATTGAGGGAAATAGGCAAGTCCGAGAATGGAGTTCTTAGCAAAACTAGGTTTAAATTCATGCAAGATTTAATGTGAAAATACATATATTTCAACACTATTCCAGAGTCATAATTATGTAGTCAGTACTGATGTACGTTCTGTCAGCGTTGTGTGGTATCTACCTTTGATTTATGAAATAATCCTAAACAATCAATATTTTACTGCATTGTGCCAGATGCCTCATTCTTCAATAGTTTTTTTCAAAGGTTGGGGCCGTATTGGTCCGCTGTTTGGATACTCTTGCAACAATAGTCCACGTTTCAAATAAAATCAAAGTGGCTGTGAGCCACTAAACTCGGAAAATGTTTTATGGAGGGGGTAAGATGTCGAGGCCACTAAACTGACTTTGTATTAATACTCTTGGTGAAGGAAGTTCACGCGTTATCTATATAATCGACTCAAGTCTACCGCTCGTGAGCATGCTCAGCATACTTGACGCAATGGATAAGTCTTCCGGCTCCTCTCAAGCGAGAGGTCTACGATCTTTGGAGTCAGCAAACTTCTTCTCTTCTTTTTTTTTTTTCTTTCTTATCTTTTTTCATTTTTTTTATTTACTTTACGTCATTATTTATTGTGCAATAATCATATGTCCAATACGTGCGCAGACCTTATCCATACAGTCTTAAATTCAAGTCATTTTTCATCCGTTGGAAAAATTTGCTTATCTCACATCTCAGTTGTCAATTGAAAAAAGGCTAAATTTCTCAGTAGACTGTTAAATCTTTGTACAATTGTCAGCTATCAGTTGAGCTCCGCGGTTTGACTAAACATTTGAAAGTGGACGTACCAAACAGTTCATAGGAATGGAAGGAAGAGTGAATTTGGGGTCATAACAACAACTCGCAAATGGCTTTCAGCCATTTTCCGAGTTCAAAACGGGTGAGCGTAAATTGATTAATAGATTCGACACTTAAAAGTTAATCCTTCCACTCTGGAGAACTTCTCTATGTTCTGTTTTTTAATAGCGCACGTTACTTTCAGAGTCTGAATGTTATACCTTCTATCTGTTAATGAAGCCAGCAGATGATGTGGGTGAATTGGTTGTAAGTTTCATGGTGCCTGTGCCTGTGCCTGTGCCTTGGTGAAGTCAGTAGCTTGAAGATAGGCTACTCTTTCAAGGAGTGAAGAACGTCAAAGTGAATTGACAGAAAATCACAAAATGGAAGTATTCAAGCCTGATATTTGTAACGTTCTCTAAAGGAGAAGAAAAGTGGAGATTGCAAATTTTCTAAACGTGGTTAGCATAATTACGAGTTTGAGGAATGTTAACACACAGCCCGCCCAATACACAAGGAAGAATTTAACTCCACACGAATTGAATTTCAGTTCACAAATGATTTATTTCCACTTTACTATTAGATAGGATCGTATCATCGATATGAAAATTTTTTAACAACAATTAGAGCATTACCTTTAAGCCTTTTTGAACAAAATGTTGTTCTCATTACATTCTTTTTCGACCGCTCTTTTTATGCAGTCTCGATGAGTCAGTGTGACTGCTAATAATTCTAATTATTTAGTGCAAGCTAACAAAAAATTCAGTCCTTCTGAGGAGGGAATTTGAAGATTTTCTTATGGAAAAATCGGCAGTGAGAATAACATTTTCTTGAGCTAGGATGGAATTTAATGGACCTTATTCCATTTTTATTCTAAGAAAATTTACTAGCAACTTTAGAGGGCTTAACTTTTGAACGAAATTTTTGGATAAATTTGTCGTCAGGTAGAGGAAACAGAACTTCGCCAAAAGTGTCTGTTCTTGTACTGCTGCTTTATCTGTTCACTTTATACACCAAACATCTTCTTCACGGTGTAACCCTGAAATGATAACAACATTTAAGGTTAGCATGAATTCAAATCACGTTAGAAAGCTTTTTGATGTACTGTTGTAAATGGCGTAAATCAGAACAACCACTTCTTAGCGCAAGAATGTTGAGTGACTACCCCGATTCGTTTGCTGTGTAGCATCAATCTGGTTAGTTGTAGGGTACGGGTCAGTTAACCCTTTACATTTTAACATCAGTATGCATATTCTCCATACTGTTCTTCATACATTTCCTAAGGTGCTGAGAAGGAGAACTTGTTTAATAATCAAGGTTTCTTAAGTTAGTGACCATTCCCTTTCTTCCTGGGGTTGGTCTTGTAAGGAGAAATTAGATGCTTGTGGTCAAAAAGTCCGGACTAATAACAGTACGTCCTGAAGTAAAGCAAAGTCAATAAAATCCTGGAATACTTCCGATATCAAATCAAAAGTTCCTCTAACAAAGGGCTTCTACAATATGGCTGTCGTACCTTTATAACTCATGTAAACATCTACAAATTATTCTGTGAGTTTGTCTCCTGTACAAATCGTCCTGAATACATAACAGTGTACTCACGGGTACACTGTACTCCATATGGGTTTTCATGAACTATATTGCGTGTTGATATCATTTATAATACCTCTGTCAAAAAATATACTCAACTGGTATGTTGTACTCCATGCAGTCATACATGAACTATATTGCATGGTTTTATAAGTTGTAATTATTTCTTAAAAAAAAGGACAGTGTACTTACAGGCATGCTGTAGATAAAGATGCCAATCAACAGACCAACAATGAGCAAGATGAGGAGAAGAAGAATGAGCCATTTGTATTTACGCCAGATGATGTATTTCAGCGTCTTGAATGGGGATGTGAACCACAGGAACGAGGTAGCAGGACGGCTGGTGATATAAATGATACATCATCAATTGACAAGCCTTGACTACCAATCAACAAAGGATTAAGGGGAGGTAACGCAAGTTATTTCTCGGCATGCACCTCTTGGAAAGAAGACGGGCACTCGCACTTTTTCACCCTACAAGCTGTACAGCGCATTTCAAATAAGAATCTTTTAAGAAGACAAAACCTAAGCAATCTGTCAATCAGAAACAAGAAAAGACAAGGAGGAGCCAATTTGATCTGAGAGCAATCGTAAGCAAACTGCGTTAAAAGTAGATAGGTTCTAGTTTTATCTGATTGGTAGAGTGTGAGGTGACGCGAGTTTTTGTCAGATTACTTTCGACACTCAATTAAGAATTGCTTCATGAGCCAGCTTCCTTTGCAGTAAACACGGTACACTGTATACTTACTCAGGTTCCGGCAGAACTGGGTGCATGTTGGGTTCGTCTCGTCCTTGTCCAGCGGGCTTAGCTTCTGCCTCCCATCCTGCGAGCAATTCAATGGTCATCTCGACTTTACCCTGCGGTAACAATGAGAGTGCATTAAAACTACAGCTGAAATATTCATAGACGATTGCAAACGATAAAAGTGCATACAAGATATCCCAGCATGAAAAAGAAAGATGGAGATTTTGCCCAATTGCATGTTCGCCCTTGCTGTAGAACAAGTTCACCCCCACCGTTGCTAAGATAAACTAGAAGAATTCATATTTCCATGTCGGTTTTTCACTAGTGAGACACCACCTTGGTAAATAAAAGTTTCGATGATAACAAGCTAAAGGAAACTCATTAAGGGTCTAAGATAAATTTCTAGTGTCCCATTAGCGGTACTTTTAATTTTCAGCCGCCATGTTTGAAAAGGATTACATGGCGGAAAAGGCAAATGAAAAAGGTGAAAGTGCTTGACACTTACCGTTGGGTCAGCTGGGTTTTCGGCATCCGGCTGATAACAGGCCCACCAACCTCTCGTGCTCTTCACTGTAAACAAGTCAAGGGTCTTGCCAGAAAGCCCTGGATCTTTTTTAGGGTTACCACAGTGGTCAGAGTCTACGCAAGGCTTTGCTAACTCATTCAGACTCAACTCTAGTTGTCCTATGTAAATTGGACGAACACAGCAAGAATATAGTTAGCAGTATATCACTTAAATCAACCTACCGCTGTGAGAAGATGCACTACTTGATAAAAGGTATTGTCAGGCTAAACGCAATTCGCTCCGACGAAGGGCTAACGCTCGAAACGTCAGCTTTTGTAATCGTTACGGTGGCCAATTTACCATTTCAACTTTGTTGATGTATCCAAATTAAACGCAATTAAACCGAGAAAAAGAAAATATTATGGAGGGAATCAATCGCGTCACCAAAGAGTCTTCGTGCTCATGGTTTGTTTAACTTGAAGGAGCAGACCCCCGCCGGTTCAGCAACTTCTACTACTAGTCCTTGAATATTTCTTAAGATATCACCGTCATTGGTGTGCGGGCGTCGGCTGAACTGAGGTGATGGGACCTTATTCTTAGAAACCAGAGATGACATTATCACTTGATTTTTTTAAAATGATGATGGAAGATTTTTCTTACTCGCTACACAGGCCTACAATTGCTTACCTATGAAGTCATCACTTGAGAATGTGTCGTTCTCCCAAATCTGAATTTTGAGCTTCGCGTCGACTTTCTCTTCGGTTTCATCAAGGCTCCAGAAATGTTCCTTTTAAAGAATAATCTTGAATTAGACTTTTTCCTTCGATAGCTAACCCTTAGGTCTTTTGAAAAATTAGTAATTGAGTGTTACTGATTTTTTCTAATACCTTTTTTTTTACCACCAACTTCTTCTCAATAGGCAAGTAGTCAAAAGGAAACACCATTCGCCAGTTGAAGTTACCGTCACCATCCAGAGATCTGTTTAAAGCGATCAAAGCAAACTTTGAAATGAACGCTCAAGAAAAATCGCTTCAACAAAATAATTCATGTCAAGATTAGAAAAAAAAAATAAGTAGATTAGTCTGTTATGTCAGGAGCCAAGGAGGAAACTTGGACTGGAGCTGTTCAATAAAATGAGAGAGAGAAAAGCAAGCGGATTGACTATTTAATTCCTTATAAGGTGACAAGCTGTTATATGTAGAATGGATTTGAAAAATAGTAACCAAATCCCATTGAAAACGAGCATCCTAAAAGGGAAGAATGACATTGTTTACCACTTTGGTTTGACACTGTTAGATAAAGACACTTGAAGTTAGGAATCCTTCACAACGAACAATAAATTCTCTTTCAGTCCCACAACACCACCGGGGTTTCATTTTAACCCGGCCGTTCCACGCTAATATCAGTATAGGAGGATTCATGCTGACGTCATTGTTTACATTTTTGCTCATTTGCATACGGCTTTGCGTAAAGAAGGAAGCATGTTAGATACAAATTGACTTCAGGCAGCTAAAGAGCTAGAAAATCTTAATACATGGTGAAATTTTTAGCTCGTTGGGTGTAATATTCAAGGAGAAATAGTCCATCAAAAACTGCAAAATTTCTGGGTGGCAAAAGCGCTAATGAGCTCATACATTCTATATAAAATTATGAGTTTTTAAACCCATGTTGCACAAAAATTATTCAATGCATCAGGCTCGTATTCATTGGACGAGTTAATCGTACTTTGACCTTTCGATATTCAGAACTGATTTATTTTTAGCTCCATCAGAAACCGAATTGCTTATGCTTATGAGGCAAATATTGTAAACAAGGATTCCCCTATACACACACGCATTCTCCATTCTGTCCTTTCTATGTTTCCTAAGGTGCTAACAAGGACAATTTGTTCATCGATCAAGAGCTTCTTTAGTTGATCATTTTCTTTATTCTCGTGACCTTAAAAGTGGGATTCAGAAATTATGTTGTGAGTAGGTTAAAGGGCTAATCAGTAAAAGTTAATTGACTTGCTACTCCCCTTTAATTTTTCAGAGTTATATCATTTCTCTTCTCCTCAACCTTACCTGTAGTGAACATCCGTCTTCTGTTTTTCGTTTTGAACGTCGATCCATCTAAGAGAAACACAGCGCACGTTTTATTGTCCATATTAAAAGTCTTTTAAGAAGGAGGACAAAAGTGCTTTTTTTTTGTCCATGTATAGCAGCAAAGAAGAAGTACTCACGCCTTGACATAAATGTCACTCATCTTCTCTCCTGTGATCGACTCCTCCTCCAGCAAAACGTCAGTTGTATTCCAGACAATCACACGCAACTCATTTCTATCGGTACAAAAACATCGTGAAAAAAATTCAATAAATGGAAATGGATAAATCCGAAGATAATTTTGGAACTCCGGCACTTTGTTTGGACGGAAGGCCTATGCTTGAAAAGTCATCTCTTTGAAATTTGTTTCGGCAGTTCATCCAGCTCTAACAACTTAAAGTTGATAACCAACTAAGAGTTTTAGTGACTTAAAACAGCCGAAGTAACACAGAAATTTCCTTAAAAATTTGTAACTTCTCCCATTTTCTTCCAGAATATTTTCGTTTGTTCCATTGCAAGGCAGAATCTCCAGTGCGCTTTTAGCTTCAAGTAATCAATAGTCATGTGAGTAGACCGAACTCCTTAGTACTTATGCCACAAAATATGTTACGTTAAGATCGAGGTTTAGCCATTTTAACCACCTCAGGTAAGGTGTTTCTCATACGAAACAAAAGGGGTAGACGAATAACTAACTTTCAAACCGGCAGTCTAAATCCCACAGTTATTAACGAACGCTTTTCATTCCACTAATTTATTCGTGTTTTTCTCGTTGCCATGTTCTCACCAATAACGTAGCTCCATTTTCTGCCTTTAAAAGCAGACACAACCCACAATTCCTCTATTCGCTCCGACGAAGGGCTAACGCTCGAAACGTCAGCTTTTATAATCGTAACGGTGGCCAATTTACCATTTCAACTTTGTTGATGTATTCAAATTAGACGAATAACTAGCCTCACTCACTTTACAGGTTTCCTTTGGTCGATGACAACAGGCGGCTTGCAGTTACCGTCGTCCTTTGGAAAGATGTCGACCCACATTTGAACTTTTCCCTATATGGCAAATGAGTTAAACAATCAGTGAAAGAAAAGGAAAGTTTAATGACTTCTACATACAGCGGTAGGATGAGCATACTTCAAAACTCGCTCCATACCTGCTGAATATCTGGTTGAACCGGACTGTACAGTGATCTGGTCTCCACGTGCTCCGGAACCATATTGAATGTGTGCAGAATGTGAAGAGCCAAACGTTCGTGAGCAGGTCCTACCTCTTTGTCTGGCGGATCACCTTCCTCTGTATCACGATAAATTTTTAACCAAGTTTTTAGTACAGGAAAATCGAAATTACGATAAAAACATAAATGTGAGGCAAAGGCGAACTTTTAGAGATACTTTAATTCGCTGTAAGGATTAAGAAAAACTGTTAAGCAGGGGGCCCTGGGTTTGGGAGAGGAGGTCATGCACACCCAAGGCCTTCCCTTTAGCAACGAGCTCTGATAGTTTTCATGTTTATTATGTACATTCATAACAAATGGTTACACAGACAGATGCGAATCTCTACTTAACCCTTTCACTCCCAAATTCTCAGTAGTAGCTCTCCTTTGATTTGCTAGATGTAGTGGAATTTGGTATCAGATCAGCTAATTTATTTATTTATTTATTTGTATTTATTCCATTTCACTCCAATTACATGGGAAAAAAACAAAAGAACACACAATAATAACAAATTGGATTACAAAACAAGGCAGTGGGGAAGACTAGAAGGGAACTGACGAACCATACGTGCCAGTCAACCCATTATGAAAAGAAAATATACGGATATATAAAAACTTAATCAAGGTATGTAACTAGCTAGCTGCTAGCTACCTAACTAAATAATCTAACTAACTAACTAAGTAATCTAACTAACTAACTAAGTAATCTAACTAACTAACTAAGTAATCTAACTAACTAACAACCTTACTAACTAAGTGCTGGTTTAGCCCAGGTGGTATAGGGGTGGGTGATCAGGGTCGAAAACCCTATCGTTATAAAAAATAGTGCATAGTCTCTTAAAAGAAGAAACACTACAGTCCCGTAGTTAATACATTTTTTTTTCTGGTTACAAATCTCGATGTTGTCTTAATAGAGAACGAAAAAACATTTCTTGTTGAATCTTAGAAGTTAAAGGGTTGAATTCTGTAACCGGGTTCCATATGAATTCAGACAAATATTTTTCTAGCCTAAAAGTCAAGGTGATGTCAAATGCAAATAATTCTTTCTTACCGAACTGGTTCAGGGTGTATTCTCTGTCTCCAATTATAATCCTGTCAGGGTTTTGATTTTTGCCAGGGAAGAAATTGAAGGGTTGCATGGCAGTCTCGCAGTACCTCGTTAGGATACTGAATGGCTTCTCACAATGGCGCCAAGCGTTGGGCCCAGACCTAAAAAAAGGAAACAAACATCAGCCTTTAAGAAAATTGAATAAAGAGCAGACGAGAAATCATATCCAAACAAATAAACTAGCTGACGTGCGGGAAGACGCTAGTGATAAAGTTGGGATTAATGTTAGCTCTACATCCTTTCTGTATGAGAAGGCGCCACAAGTTTCTTGGCTTAAGACAGAGGAAAGCGTATCAAAACCACTGATTACTTGCCAACATCTGTCTCAGGTGAGAAAAGAATTTACGTCATCTAGGAACGTAGATCTACTCAAGGTTTTTGGTTAAATGCAGCGTATAGCAAAGATATATATATCATAGTAATTAACTTTTATCAGTCATGAGAGCCAAACATTTTTCACTTAACAGAATAAAGACAAACTAAATTGATCAATCGTGGCTAAGTTTTCATACCCCACCGGAGTACAATAACATGCTGAAATAGCTCAATTGTGTGTTGTACGTTTTTTTTTTGCGTAATTGTTAGGACGTTTTCTCGTGACAAATACCTTAAAAATCCTCAAGTGCTGATGATTGCGATTAAAAAAATCATGCTTGAAGTTAATAAAGATCCGTGAACTTACACGAAGTATGTCTTGTGTAATCCACACTTTGCATGGAAGCGAGACAACAGCCTCTGTTCCAGGTCGACCACCGTTTCACCAATCAAATCGTCCCTGCTGAGATAGTCGTAGTCCATCACTTGGATTTTTAGATCTTTATCCTGGGGGATGGAGGTTTTGAATTCGAACATCCTAAGTTAAGGAAAAGAATAAGACCACGAGTGTTAACAACGAAGCTCACCAGAGATGTTTGAAAGCAGAGCAAGAATTCGAGGATTGCAACTTGCGACGTGCAACTCACTTTCCAAACACTGGGTTAAGCGTATTTGGTTTAAAGTCTTCTTGGTCGTCATATTTCTTCTTTCCAAGAGAAACAATGAGATAAGGGTCAGCCTGACAAAAAACAAAACGTATATTAATTACATTTTCACTCTTGACAGTTATAAATTCAACTCTGGTGAAGGGAGAGGTAAAAAAATGCACACTCCCAATACTATGGAAAATTTTTACTCAGACCCTTGACGACGACGACGACTACAAGAACAACAAGACAACAACAACAACAACAACAAGACAACAACAACAACAACAAGACAACAACAACAACAACAACACCAGCCAAGAAAACAACAGTACCACTTACCAATCCACTTGGATCTTGGGGCTGGAGATCAGTTGCCTTAGTGAAGGAAAAAACAGAAATGTTGAGCTGTTTCTACAGTTGATATATCGCGGAAAACAAAGTACGGCTGTTCTAAAGCAACAAAAAAAGTAAACTACCGAAAAAGCAAACATGAAGTATTGTTTCGTTTTTTGCTAATAGCACATCAAAAACTCAACTAACCCAAATGCTTTTCAATTAAGAGAGCAAGTTTCTAAAGGAACTGTGGTGCTGCATCAGTATGGGGTATAACAAGATAATCCGGTTTTGTCAACTGAGTTGTCAATTTAAACTGGCCACTGCAGACTGTTTCTATAACTGACTTTTCGAGCGTTAGCCCCTCGTCAGAGCGTCCCTTCCATTCCCGTGTATGGAATAGAACTCGAAATTAACTGAAATCGATGGGTGCGAACTTACCAGAACAACGTAGACTCGAACTGTGCATTCGATCGGTAGGCTACTGGGGAGGTTAGTGAACATTGTTTCGGGAAGATCTGTATCCGGCATCTCATCAGGAATAGGGTAAATACGGAAAGCTCCCTAAAGAGACAGTCAATGAAGAAGATTTATTTCTCAATACAGTCAGCAGTATTGTAACGTTTAGCCTTAAAGAGTCCTGAAATAATTTTACACCTTCACTGTCTGTGACTGACTGAGTCAAAAGCTCGCTTCCCCTAAATAACGCACACCTCTTTGATTCTCTTCAGGGAAAGTCTAACAAAGGGAATAGGCTACAAAGCTGCTTTAGCTTATCTAGGTTTTTTCCTACCTTGAATTCACCGACCGCTCCTTCGTCTTCGTCATCGTTCTTGTGAGACTTTGTCTTTCCACGACGAAGGGGGAAGGTTGCGATAAAGTCGCTGAAGCCTTGGAATTCTGGGACTTTTTCTAGCTCTTTGTGATACACCTTGAAAAAACCCCAAAGAAGCAGATATGAGTTGTTGTAGATCATTCACCAATTTATCAAGGTAAACCTTTTTAAGGATGATCGTATTGAAAAATGCAATGGTTTTTTTTCCTGAGGAGGCTATCACTTGCGTATTTTTCTCTTTCTTAAAAAAAGATATCAGAAGAAACCTACAGGTGAAATTGAACAAGCCTTAAAACTGTACGGTTCTTTATTTCTTGGGAATATGACTGAGTTTTCGTTCTTTACAATTTTTATATCTGGCCAATAGCCACTCAAGGTAAACATACAAAAACTAATCTAAGCAAAGCTGTAATTTCTACCTTGATTGTGTCGTATCCCTTTGACAAGTATTTCTGGGTGTGTTCTGTAAAGCTAGCCTTGTCTCCTTCTTTGTCTGTTGTAAACATACCAACAAGCTACAAGAAGAAAGCAGTAATTCCCATGATTAATGGTGATATATATATATATATAGAACAAGTTAAAAGGCCTCGAGCCAACGTCCTCGTGTGCCACACTACGAAGTCGAGGGGATTATTCGACAATATTCACCTCAAATAATTGTTTTAGTATAATTTCAGAGCTGAATAACAGAAATTTCTAAAATCATAACATTTTAGTAACATTTTATTTTAACATTTTATATAAACCGCGCGGAGCGGTTTATATAACGTCATATAAGGAACCGCTCGACCTATCAGATTGCTGGAAACTCTTTGCTCAGCTTTGAAATTATACTAAATATACATATATATTTCTATAAATGCTAACTAATTTCTCAGTCTTATTCTTTGCTCTCCGAGTATCTCCAATAAAAAAGACACTTGGATGGTAAACTCAGCAGTGAAATCTGCAATTAAAGAAATGTTTTATTCATCTTTTCATTCGCGTGGGATAAAAAAGTGAAATAATGTGAATCCCTACAGGAAATCGAACTCCAAAACCTTGGATTCTGCGCTTCTTTGCCCTACCCCTGTGCTAAAACGTAGGCAAATATCTAGCTATGAGCTGTCAAAAATAACAAACACTATCGCACCTTTTCTCCTTTCGAAATTTTTGCTCCTGCTCCAGCCCCTTGCAAAGAGGCGAAGTACTTGGACCACCAGTCAAACCTGTCGGGATCCTGTTAGAAGGGTATCAAGTATATTTATCAAGTTATAATCAAATGAGGGTCGTAAGTTATCTATACTTAGTTACTCTGTAATTGATCTAGAAAAATACGCCACTCCCTCCACCAATCAGAAAAGGAGTTGGCAAACAATAGCTCTTATCCATCCTCCTCCTAGCTCGTTCGAGATCCTATTGGCTACCTGCTATATTTTCCTTTGCTCTGATTGGCTGTTGCAACTGCTCTGGTTTGGCTTTATGAGAATAGTCAATAATCGATTTTGAGAAAGATTTCACATGTTTAAGTCGGACCAACTGTGCTGCACCCACACATTTTCAAGAACGCAAGTATTTCACGAGAGAAACATGTGTCCTAAAAATATAGAGTTTCTAAAGCCAAAGTAATTTAATTTTACAATTAAAACACACTTTCGTTCAGCTAATTCCTTTACTTAAAATGAGGTATTCTTGAAAAAATGTCTTTGTAATTGGGTCTACTAAAATATTTTGCCGCTTACAACCATCTTCCTATCCTTTTCCTTTCCCTTGGCCTTTGCCTTTGGCTTTTTTACAGGAGGCGGAGCTTCTTCCTTTTTCTCAGGCCAAATCTTCTTTTCAGGGGGTGGCGCATCGGTTAAATCCACAAGCACTTCTGCAAGATTAGGCACAAGACTGCGGTCTGTCACAGCCCATAGAGTACTTTTAAAAGAGACAGCGAGACGTAATGCAGGCCAAGTAAAAAATTCGTCTTTAAGCGTCACAGAAAACTGCCTTTATGTGAAATGACACTTAACCCTTTCACTTGAACGATCTGAACTCTATTTCTGCCGGCTGGTGACCACATAATCTTTTGTTGGCATGGTGAGTATTTTTGGTCATATCAAGGCAAATTCCTAAATTTGATTACTTTTTTAGTTCTTATTACATGCATATCAATCCTTGGGTGAGAGCGTCAAAACAAGACAGTTAGAAAAGAAAAATATGAAATGGATAGGAATGTTCCAGAAAAAAACAGGTCTTGACAAGGCTGACTAAGGTTCACACGGATCGTAAATGAAATATAAGAAAAAATTGATAGAAAAGTCGTGACACAGTTCTTTTAAATGGATATTTTGAGGACTGTTAGAAAATATCTCACAAACATATACCCCTTTTGCTCCCCCCAGTCTGACACGTCTTAAACGTGGAAATGATTTCTCAGATGACATTCAGCGAAAGAATACTTGGCAAGACGCACTATTTGCAACCCAGAAGTAATGATCATGATTGAAACTAAACTAATGACGAGAACAAGGAAATTGTGGTTGACGTACCATCCACTTCCGAATCGTCTGCAGTGGTCTGCGACGGCAGCTTGCATTTGAAAGCTGAAAGAGACTTGACTGAGTGGATACCAACCAATGGTTTGCGACCAAACTGCCGGTTGTCTCGGACCCGGATGTTGATTGGTGGCGAGTACAAGTCTTCCACTGGTAAGTTCTACGACAGATCACAAAGTTTATCAAAAACATCCATAATTATGATTTCAAGATTTAAGGTGCTATTCACCAGAAATTAGCTTTTCTAATTCTGCTCCACCAGAGGAAGTGAGTGCGAGAGAGAGGGAGACAGAGAGAGAGGGAGACAGAGAGAGAGGGAGACAGAGAGAGAGGGAGACAGAGAGAGAGGGAGACAGAGAGAGAGGGAGACAGAGAGAGAGGGAGACAGAGAGAGAGGGAGACAGAGAGAGAGGGAGACAGAGAGAGAGGGAGACAGAGAGAGAGGGAGACAGAGAGAGAGGGAGACAGAGAGAGAGGGAGACAGAGAGAGAGGGAGACAGAGAGAGAGGGAGACAGAGAGAGAGGGAGACAGAGAGAGAGGGAGACAGAGAGAGAGGGAGACAGAGAGACATACAATCAACCTGATTACTTCTGGTGCAAGAAACTTACCAGAATCTTCCTCTCTAAGACTGGCTCTTCAAAGTTCGGCATTTTCTTTGTGTTCTCAAGAACAGGTGACTCAAGAACCGCACCCATGCATTCAAACTCTATCGAGGGTGACGTCACTTTGGTCAACTGAAATTTCTTCATGTTCCTCACTCCCCAACAAAGAACCTAAGGATATATACTGATCAATTGCATAGGAATAAATGATGTCCGAAGTGTTTCCCATCGATTGAAACAAAGTATCCTCGGCGCCACAAAGCCATGTTTTGGAAAAGTTTACTTAGTTAATAGTGAAGATCTATTTGAGGGAAGCTTCGTCTCTAAAGAACTTCGACAGTCTAAATATTACAAATGGTTTATTCAAGAGTCACGATTTCTATTTTGATTAGTTACAAGTAGAAAGCTGGTTCCTACAGCTTTCAGAATTGTCAATACAACGCTGGGAAATTTTGTTGCGGTGAAGTCGAGTAAACAGCGATACAAGTGTGGTGAATTTGCCGCGCGTATCTCGTACACGCAAGAAATTCGTATGTTTTTCGCTTCTAAACCACAAGTTTTGCTCTTCTTTGCTTAAGGGTTTAGTGGCGTTACTGACTGGGATAATATTTCCTCGATAAATTCTCTCGTTTCACAGTTCAAATACAATTTTTACACATTGTCTTTGATCAGAATTTGCTACGGACGCACTATTTTGTGTCAACATTCCTAAAAAACATTGGTATGATCGGGAAATACTCAATCTTACCTCCACGGCTGTCTTCTGTACCACGGGTCGCACCTTACTCCTTACAGGATACACACCACCATCACCCATGGGGGGTGGGAGAGGCAACTTCGCCCCCTCATCCTGGGAAAAATAAAAACTCAATTTAAAGCTTCCTGCATGCTGTCACAATTAACTTGAATGTCGAGATGATTCTTCTGCACGAGGATACAAGGCGTGATGATTCAAAGCCTTACCATGAACAGCTCACATTCAGCGAGCAACTCGCCGCCATCTTGTTCTCCAAGCATCACTTTATGCCACAATAACTTGGCTTCTGGTTCTTCGAGTCCCTTGAGTCGAATTTTTGGAGTCAACATACAGCGACCAAGGAAATCATCTTTCCCCTAGAAAATTTTAAAGGAGAATGGTCTTCAACTAGTCATATTTCAAGTTGTAGACAACAAAGGCCGGTCAGAGCGAAGTCTGACTTACATTGTTGTTTCAGACAATCAGACATTGCGTATAATAGAGGGTCGTTGAAACAATGTTTTTCTTGTGTTAATTAGCTGCAAGCCCTCTTTACACTGTTAACAAATAAAATTTTTTTAGAACATCTGACCTTAATCAAAGTTGGTTTTCGCTGGCCTCAAAATTTTGATCACATTCATTTTTTCAATAACAGATTAGATAAATTTTTCCTCGCAAACTGCATTGTTCGCCTCATGAGTAATTTTGCTTTCATGTGAAAGGTTCTCGTGCATTTTAAAGCAGCTTGTCAAGAGACTCAAAATACTACTGAGTTGATGAACCACGTTCAACGTTAATCTGCTTAACGTTAAGTTTCCAATATCAACAGCGCGTTTAAGAAATTTGTGAGCTTCAAGTGGTTCTAAAATTCCGCAATTAAGGTTGCCAACTACTTGAGAACTAAAGGGCATCTGATCGTACCATGCCTGTATCGTGGTCAAACAATTCCACAACCACACTGGGAGGATTTCGCTTGAGGTTCTCAGGATCCTCGCTGATCTCCATGTTCATAAAAATCAATGTTTGATCCCAGGTTGGACAAGGAGTTTGGCTAATAATGTTCGTAATTTGACTTTGGTTACCAAAAGCAACTCTTGCATAGGGATCTGAAAGGAAATAGGGAAAAAGTGTTACAAATGAGATTTCTTTGACGCAGTTTCCGTTTCATGCATTTTTTCTGTAGTTTGTTTCAGTAATTAGTTTTTTTTTGCGCTTAAATACGGTGGCCTGCGAAAGAATTGATTGAGTTATCGAAAACCATGGTTTGAAGCTTACTTTCCCATATCGATTTTATAGCTATTGGCAGGGCTTTCATCAACTATTTTCATAAACAGCTCTCGATAGTGTCCGAGGGCCTCTTCTCCAAGAAATAATTTTGACTCCTGGAGCTCGGAAATGTAATTCTCAGCATTTTTAGTATAAAAAAGATTGCTTTCAGGCTAAATTGACAGCCTTGAGAGGATAAATTAAAAGCGGCGGCAAACACTGAGTGTTTAAAGCCCGTTTTTTACTGAAATCCTCGTATTGGCTATTCTTTCTTTCTCCTTCCCAATAAACAACAACAACGACAACAATACATTGAAATAATTTCCACCTTCATGAATTAAAAGCAAAAACAACAAAAACAACAAAGATTTCTGGGCGTACCAAATGTACCTAACTTACCATTCATTCCATTATCATCTTTGGCGATAAGGTCACGTGCTTGGTAGAGATATACCCACAGCTGATACTTGTGTGGCTCTGTTGTGAAAAGAAAAATTGTTCTGGGTTTTTTAACTGTTTCGTCCGAAAGATACATGTATCAGTGCATAAATAAATGCAAATACAGGGAAGAAGTCACAAGGATACTTACTGGCAAAAGTTACAAACATCCTTGGAGATATGCACAACGCACTCTCTTGGTCCTGAAACATTGAATTATCAACACATGAATTATGATGACAATCATATTTTAACACAAGTATTTTGTCATAAGACCGTCACCGGCAGCCCTTCTTTTGTCTCTTTCCTTTCATCTTCACGGGGTGTACGGATTTCTTCAGTCCTGCACACAACGTTGCAAACTGTCTTCATACGGGAATTTTTTGTCGAATGTTTTTGAATGACAATGCGCGCAGGGCCGCCAACAGTTCATATGATAAGGAAAGTTATTCATTCTTCGCATTATGATCAATAGACTTCCTGGTTCCGGTAAATTACTGCGAGTGACTTCTGTAATGGCGTCTACATCGGTGAAGAAGCTATTCCAAGCTTCTCATACGTCTCTACTAGATCATTACAACCTTATCTTCATGATAATGTTTGTGATTATGTTAGTATCAGTGGGAACCAAGCCTTACTGAAGGGTTCAGTTGTAGAAGTTACCTTAGATTTGAGTTGGATTCGTAAAATTGGTGGCAGCTTGCACGAGAATCCATCAATCTTTCCTGCGCTCGGTACTATCTTTAACAGCCAGCGTCTTCTTCGCACAAAATCTAGCTTCCTTTCCTTGGCGGCAAATTTCTTGTTAAACAGCGGGGCGTAACCCCAGCCCTCTGCCAAAAGCTTCTGTAACTGATCCTAGGGAGAGGATTGAACCAAGACGTATCAACCAACATGAATTATATGATAGGTTGACTTGTACACGTATTTTGATTGGATATATCTGAGGATAGACGTAATTACTGGCAACCTTTTGCTTTTTCATCTTATAAAACAAATAAACTCCATGCTGCAGTAGGTCTATGGTAAATGACTCGTGAACCACTTTTTTGTTCTTACTGCATTTTAAAGTCATCTGCGATCTGTAACTGAACAGGCGTACGGCAACATAGAATAGAATTTTGTTAAACAGAAAGCGCGGTAAACAGAACGTATCCGTTGTGCGTCGTAAAACCCAAACTAAAGTTATCACAACGCTCTGCAGACAGGGTAATGCTACGAAACACGCCAACGAAGATTTGAAGTAAAAAAAAAGCAGACTAACTTTGGAGCCCTGGAAAAAACGCGAGTGACTCCTTGAGCATTTTATTTTTCATCTGATGGATAAAAAGGGTAATGTAACTTTACCCAAAGCAAAAGCAATACAATCAGTAATATTTTCGACATTCAGCTTTTATGACGGCTATGAAATAAGCTTACAAATGAAGTCTACGAAATATAAGAGGTTTAAGAATCTCTCTAAATTGGGTGGTTCATTCTTAATGTTTAGGCAGCCATTTATTTTGTAAGAACTTTACCTGTTTTTTGGTGGAATGAGCATCCACCAGTTCCCTTTTTCGCACCAGTCTTCTTCTCCTAGACATATGGTAAGCCTTCATGACTGGCCCATAAATTCCATACGTTGGGTTAACCGTGTATTCCCAGCCTACAATCAAGTGTAAAAATTCCACTATAATAAACACAATTATTTTAACGTTTTTCATGAAGTGATGCGAAATCATTTCTCCGTATTTCAACAACACAATTCGTGGTCATGTTTCTAACATGAGATTCGTATCTAAGTGCAGCTTGTGTAATATCCTCTTTTCATCTACATAGCTTCTCTCGTGTCACTAATTCATACTAAATTTTTGTCACCTACCATCTCCATCGACAGCTCTGTTGTTGTCTACTTCCCAGTCCTTTGACTTCCAAGCCCAACCGGGAGGAGCTTTTTGAGCAGAGGGACCTGGAACCTCTTCCCCGTTCTATTTAAAAAGAACGAGTCAGTGGAGATTTTAACAGGACAGTAAAATTGGGCTAACATAGCAAAAGGAAGGTTCTTACCGCATCAGTCCAGTTATTTTCCCCAGCTGGTTTAAAGTCACCACCGGGAAAACTTCTGACTTGGTTCTCAAAGATGTCGACCAAATATTCTTTGTGCCCTTCATCAGGATCGTGGAACAAACTAAACGAAAAACGAAACTGATGAGCTTTTATTTAAGGAGCACTTTAAAACTTATCAGCGCTTCGAAGCGCAAATGCAACGACGTTCCCCGTTACGAACTCAATGGATGACAATTTTATGAACAAAAACAGACGGAAGGCAATTCCATTGTGAAACTACTCATCAATTTAAACTTCTGCCATCGTTGTGTAAAAAATGCTTCTCAATTATTCAACACAGTTAAAGAAACGTTGATTGCATTATTTGTATACCTGAGCTCTGGCCTCTTTTGCCAACCACCTTCAAATTTCCAGCCTTCGGGTGGAACAAACTTGTCCTGGGGTAGTTCCAACTAAAACAAGACAAAAAAGAAAAAACATTATGTGTCATCCCTATGAAAAATATACCCAGCCTACAGAGAAGGTGCACGATTTGAATTTGCGCGCGTGATTTACATCAACACGCCCGAGCGAGCAGCCACGCGAAACGTGTTCATCTTCTCAAGCCGGCGCATTTTGCTGATATTTTTGCATCTAAAAGTTATATAAAATGATAATAAAAGTGAAAAAAAAAATCAACCCGTGAACATCTACCCTCATGTAGATAATCCTGTACTAAACCTGAAAAGTCCAGAAAGTTTCGTATTGAGTCGAGTATTTGAGAAAATCTGTCATTACAGAGAATATTAATTTTTTTCTCTATAAGAAAAGCGAGTTTCAAGTTAAATAACATTGTACTTACGTCACCAGATGAATCAGAGAACCGTGGACGAGTCAGTTTATTGTTCGTCCACTTACTGATGATCTTCACCTCATTTTCGTACTGATTTTAGAAGAAAATGAAAATATATAATTAAATCAGGGTGTAGTTGTGCTTATTAATCTATTTGCATGTACGAATCAATTTATTTTTCAAGTTTTCTAATCATCAGCACGTTGGGGTGGATCTGGGCTTTCAGTTCAGTTCTACTCCATACAGTGATGGAACTTTGTCGAATTTGGCGACTGAAATCGATGCGTTATCACCTTAGGTAAAAGGCCCGTTCAGCATGAATTACAAG
Source organism: Stylophora pistillata (assembly GCF_964205215.1). Classification (NCBI taxonomy): domain Eukaryota; kingdom Metazoa; phylum Cnidaria; class Anthozoa; order Scleractinia; family Pocilloporidae; genus Stylophora; species Stylophora pistillata. The sequence goes on along the minus strand of NC_142519.1, from coordinate 29,663,986 downwards.
GCTGAGCTGTTTGATAACAATTTACAGACTTGACTGCAACCACAAAAACGTTTGCCACACTGTTAAAATCAAAGTTTCCTTTTTATTGACTGAAAGAACAGCTAGTTCATAGCATTTTACAAAAATATAAAATTGAGGATGCGTATGAAAGTAATGATAAATATCTCCCGTGTAGTTTTTTTTTATCTAATAGATTCCTCTCTTTTACGAAGGGTTCTATTGCTAAGTTAAAACGTGATGGAGGACAACGTATGATTTCCGAGCCACATGTACATATTGTCGCGCCCAGGACATCATAGTTGGTCTTAAATAACCTACCGTCTCGGCAAATACACAGAATTCTCCCTCAGTCTTGGGTCGTGCAGTCCAGTACTGCTGCTGCTTTTCCAGTCCAAGCCACATCTCTACGCGTAATTTAGCCGGAAGTTCTGGATGTTCTTTTACGTCTTGTCCTTTCTTACCAGGATACTAAAAGGAAAAAAAAATGTTAGAGCAGATATGGGTGAGTGGCAGTTTAGTATTGATTGAGCATAACGACAGACGAAAAGGAAACCCAATCGGTCAGCATTGAACTGTTACGAACAGCTCGATCTCATTAGCAAACGAATAACATTGGTTAGGGAACCGAAAAGGGGTTGTTGAGCTATACCGAGACGAGAAAGTAAAAGAAAAACTAACAAAACTCTACGAGATACTTTGAACAAAAGAGTAGTCTGTCCAAAACTCTTGTTTTGTTTAAAAATTTTAAGGCGCGGGAGCACGCATTATGTTTTACCGAGCAAAGGGAGACGAACAAACGCCCCTACTGCCTTGTGTTCGTGCGCACTCTGGATGATTCTCTGACTGAGAAAATACTTCTATAGGAAGCTTTGTGTACAGAACGCAAGGAAGAATGAAAACAATGCGACCTTATTATCATTCGACCCTAATTATCATTCCTCTTTCATGTCTCTCAGGCATTGACAGACTGACTCTAAACATTCTTGGCTAGTGATAAACACGAGCTTCTCAATGTACCTTCATGGGAAGCTCGATTGTTTTTCCACAGAATTTTCCACATGCTGCTTCAGTCTCTGAGAACAACAGTAGATGAGATGGCATTCTGTAGTATGCTACTCGTTTGTCTCCACTGATCATCCATACGACAACGTCTGGTAAACTAACTTGAGGCTATGAAAAAGAAAAGGTTCATAAAATGAATTAATGGTGGTTAACGTATTGCTGTATCTGTGGTATTTCACATGGTTATGAGCAAAAAAAAACCTAATGTTGAGGACGCTAGACTGTTACGAGAGGAGGAAGTACTTTGTTTTGAACTTGTAACAAAGCTCCTTCAATACAGACATTTACATATTTAGCAAGGTTAAAGGATAGTCCGCGTCTACTAAGACTTATCGTACAGCATAATGAACGTGTCCACCTAGAGGACGTATGCAAGCAGAGCGAATTTGAAAAGATGACTTATGCTACCTCGATTTTTAGGTCTTCGAGGCGCTGCACAAAGCTGTCAAGCTCGGAGAACATCTCTTTGAAGTCCACCTCATCCTTTTCGTCTTCACCCTCCAAAGGTGGTGCTAATTTCCACTGCAGAGCACCAATATCCTCTAACAAGAATGTCTTCAAAACAAAATAACAGTGATTTCTCAGTAGACAACAAATGAAGGGGAATTCATAGTAAACACTATCTCTCAGTTGCACTATAATTTGTCAATTTAGCATGCCGTGTTTCACTATTCGGCCTCCTAAATTCAAAAGTTTGTTTAACTGTAAACCTCCCGCCTCTATTTGAGCTCAGAGTTATGATAACGATCTTACTAACCTAGTTTTTTGGTTTATACTGTAAGTTTTTGCAGGCTTCGCGCTTCGGCCATCGATCCGAGTGGAAAAAAAAAAAACACTCGGTCTGTCAGACTTACAGTATGGACCACAAACTCGGCTCACCCACCTATTACAGTAGTGTTTCAAATATTAAGTACAATCGCCGACTTTTGCTACATTTACGTACGGATTATTTTAAGAAAAGTCTAATAGGCAAGAAACAGGTGTAAATTCGAATCTGGAGCTATGTGCAGACAACTACGTCTTTAAGTTTCATTGTACTTACGAATTCATCAACTCTCATTTGATGGAGCTTGTTATCCAAACTGTTTCGTTTTCCGGGAAGTTGGGGAATTTCTTCTTTAAAACGAGAGTGTTCCGTTCTGAAAGAAAGCACAGGTATCAGTGTATCACTGTTGTTTTGGTGATATTCTTATTTTAGAGTTCAATGTTGTTTTGCATCAGTTCATGTTACCTGCACTCTCGAGCCATATTGTCCAACAAAGAAGACAACATGTCCTTCACTTTAGGGTCGTCACTAACTTTAGACAGTTCAGCCGCTTGTTTGAGACGTGACACAGATTCTCGCTAAGATTCAAACACAATATCAGAACCGGTGAGATTTACACAGGACAGGAGTAAGAATCTCTATTAACCCTTCAGCTGCCAGGAGTGACCAAGACATCATTTTTCATATGATGCACGATCCTCGCAGTAGATAGCGCTATTTAAGCAATAGCGAAAATCAGACCTGAAAAAAATCAGGCCTGTACGGGACTCGAACCACTGACCTCTGCGATACTAGTGCAGTGCTCTAGAGGTCAGTGGTTCGAGTCCCGTTCAGGCCTGATTTTCGCTATTGCTTAAATAGCGCTATCTACTGCGAGGATCGTGCATCATATGTATCTAAAACCGCAGTACAAAATATATGAACTTCATACATTTCATTATATCACATCATTTCTCCTTACTGTTATCTATACAATATCAAGCAGACACGTGATAAGAATTACAATAAAATCTCAATCCGGCGGGAATCATAAGTTGATCCAGTACCAAATTCTCCAAACTGACAAAAAGAATTGTTATGGCAGGCGGAAAGGAGAATTACTGATGAGATCTTGGGAGCGAAAGGGTCAAATTAAACGAATCGATGACTTATAAAAAGCACGTTATTCTTGCAATACAAGAAAACACACAACGCACATTTTAACGAACATTACATCTGAGTACAAATGAAGTAAAATACAACCACAGACCATACATCTGAAAACAATCACTGCCATATTTGATGCTTAAAACAGAATTTAACCCAAGGCCTTAACACAATTTCCCTTCAATTCTTGAAATTCCAAATGTGAGACATGTTCAAACAATGTCCTCTCATTAACGATTTCCTCCCGGCTTCTTCCTTGCAGCCTGCTTGACAAGTGATTGACCACAGTCTGTATTCGCTTGATACTCAACTTTCACACTTACCAGCCGCTCCACCATCTTGGAGAGAATGTTGACGGGTTCAAGTCTGAAAGCGATATCCTCCCAAGAGCATTCCACGCACACACAAGGCTTCTCATGTCCCCAAGGGAGATAGTAGTAATGACAACCGTCGTACACAGCATTGCAGGAAGGAGTGTTACACGCGGCCACTGACTCGTCAAATTTATTTCCGTTGTTTCCTGTTTGATATTGAATCGGAAGAAAAACTATTTCAACTGATAAACTGATAGAAGTTTAAATAAGTGTCTCCCTAAGACAGTGTATCCCTGTGGAGCCCATTATGGTAAGGGTACAACACGAGATCTTCGAACTTTCATAAAAAAATAAAAATTAGTTTAACTTTTTCAGTTACTTACCAATGCTCACTTCAAATTCTACAGGCCCATCTGTCTCAGAGACCATGAGTGCTTCGTAGAAACAAACAAACAGCTTGTACCTTTCACGTCTCAAGAAGGGCTGAAAGGGAAAAGTCGCTTTTGAGCAACTCTTTAAGATATTGCTCGATAAGTGTTCAGATTTGATCAAACCTCGTACAGAGAAAATCCCCAGAAACCTGGCACAACCAGTTGTCACGAGTGGGAAGAGCAATCCTTACGCGTGTTTCACAGTTATCGGGCTTAATGTGACGACATTATAGGCTGCGTTCACACTCAGTGCCCAAGCATTGGTGCCGCATTCATACACTGGGTAACCAATGTATCATTGCCCGATTCAGTGCCCAAGTACAATGTCAAGAATTTGTTCTTGGGCACGGACACTGTGCCTAAATTCTGGGGTGGGTACTTGAAAAACAGGTGTGTTCATCTTAGTCCCCATCAAGAATCGTACTCGGGCACCGTGCTCGAGCACCAAGAGTGAAATAGATTTCTCATAACTGATGAAACGGCAAATTTGACGTTCTTTTGCCAGAAATGTAAAGTGAAGGGAATTGTTCATGAATTAAAAAAGGGAACCGAAACTTACTCCTAAACAAGTGAAAGGCAGAACATGATAGATGATAGAGGTAATTTAAAACTCAATGACACGAGAATTAGGAGTGCAATCCGGATGTACCCCGAAGATACTTATGAGTGAAGTTTAGCTGACATCTCTTTAATAAAAGAGCAAACTAACGGTGCCTCATATGACTACTGACTAAGTGAAGTGTCGAGCAACTCTTAATTACCTGAGCGGCAATGATGTCTTCATTGGCCAGCACGCCTGTTGGTTGCTTGAGTTCTTCGTTTAGAGTCGTTGTAAGCTGGACAAGAACACGTCCGCGATATGCTACGCCTTCACCCTAGGAAAAATTTAAGTTAATGACGTTCTGTTAGCTGTTTTTTAACGACTGTGAATATAAACGGAATTGCAGGCGCCCGAAAGAAAAGTTATAGAGACCCGTGGCAGGATATACACATTATTTTAACAGTCATATGACGGTTTGGAGGTAATGCAACGAACAGAACAGAGAACACCATGTAAATCTTTTTAATGATGTATTTAAGCGTGTATGGTTGTCAAATCGCTGGCACGCCACTTCGCGTTATACCGGGCTACGCCGGGTGAAATTGACAAAAGACCAAGCTAAACTGGGTGTGCGTACTTTTAAGTGACTCTTAAATGTACGAATACTCACAATTCCCTGGTTTAGGTCATCATGTTCATCCGGCAAATTGGTGAACTCTCTAGTGGAACCGTAGAAATTGACAAAACATGGACCAAACTGAGGCAAGAAACCTAAAAATAAAGCATCATATTTGTTTAAGAAGAAGATGTTTAAGGTATTGACAATAAAATCTAACTTTAACTGAACCATTCACATTGTATGGTGTGTATTTCCAGTTTTACCTTCGTCATCCCCTTGCCCAGCAATGGACGACAAGTTGATAAATGCTGTTCCGATACAATCGTCAGATGAACCTCGGTCCCTGAAGAGGAATGGAATAACAGTGTTCATAAAAACGCGAATGCGGAAAGATACCAACACTTCAAACTATCGAAACACAAATAGCTAAACTTTCTGTAAAATGGAGGCTGACCTCGTCGGGACCTCGAGTCCGTACGTTAGTCCCTCATTTAGTACTTTTTTCTATTCTTTTTATCATTATTCTTTGTCGCTAAATGGAAGTTACTATAAATAAATAAATAAATAAATAAAAATTACAGCCAACACCTTTGCACAATGCGAACATATGAACCATACTTCCAAACTCTATCGATTTCAGGATCTCGATGCCGGGTTAATTTTAGTTCATGAATATTATGAACCTTTGGCAACTTACCAGTCAAACACTTGCAGTTTCAGTCTTTCACACATGGACGGGAGCTGTGCCATTTAGTAAGAAATACAAGTTAATACAAGTCACATTGACTTTTGTAGATTTAGAGTAACAGGTATGATCGGAGCTCACTGTAGAAGGACTTAGGTGGGAATCAAGAGAAACAATAAACCTTTTGGTTCGCACCATCAAAAATGCAGTAAAATGCCTTCTCGTTGCATACTTTTTTATTTGAACGAGTTTGAATGGGTTGCCTGCATAAAAGCGAAATATTTCTCAGATTTATAGTATATGGGATTTCTAAGAGGCAGGATCGCAGAAGACCAAAAAGATGGCAATTGCTCGTTGGCATTCCTCTTAAATAAAAGTTGTTAGCAGTAACTCAAATGAGAGGCCTGAAAAGAGTGGGATTTACCATAAGAGGGATCTTCAGAAACTGTTTAAATTCTGGGTCACTGTCATGGTATTTTATTCCTGTTTTTGCCTAATGAAAATGAAAAGAAAAAAAATTATTTTATCACCATTTTTAACATAGAATGAAAGAAAGTGTCCTACAGACATGAAGTAGGAATTTCTTACCTTCTTTCCACAAAAGCTGAATTCAATGTATGGATCCACAAGGCCTTTCTTTCCTTTGTCCTCCTGAAAAACGGCAGTTTAAAATCAAAGCAATTTACACAGGGTTTAACACGAGCAGTGATTCCGTACATTGTCACATAACCAAGCCAACTTTTCTGATTTATAGTTCAGAAAGAAATCAACAAAGTAGCCAATAAAACTCTCAGTGCATCAAGCAAAAGACCAACAAACAAATCGAGACCTAAAATACTCTGCATTAAAAAACAAAAATTCGACAGACAGCTGTCTGAACACAGCAAAAAGCCCAGAAACGTCGCCAGTGCTGCTGGTTTAAAAAATGCCGAAGCATGCGTAAATTTTTTTTATCTAACATATGCTAGAAGAAACTGATTATTAGCACATCAAACCTCTTTATCATCGTCGCTTGAGAAGAAACTGAAGAATTTCTTAAAGCTCCGCCCAATTCCTGTGTCCACTGGAGAATGACATAAGAAAAGTGACGTCAAACTTAGAAAACCACGAGTCTTGAAGAGCAAAGAAGGATTTACAGTGGCATGCACTAACAAAAGTTAAGTACTGTCACGAAAATTGTAAATAAACCGTGTGAAATCGTTTCTTGTTGACAACTCATTCGTAAGCATTTTTTTGATTACTTGTCAAGTACTGCACTGCAATTAAGCTTTTAGCATAGTCACTTTATTCAGCATTTATCGTGGTCGACGTATTGTAAGCTCTTACTCTGTGGAAGATCCTCTGCGTGAAACACTTTGAGAGTGAAGACGGCTGATTGTCGAGTTACACCTACAGGCGTTAGAAGGTTTCTAAAACGAGGAAGGAACAGGTCAGTTTAATATATAGATATAAGTTTGTCGAATGTGTTCAAGAACAGCCGTGAGAAATATTGAGTGCAAACACTTACAGCAAAAGTGATTGAAGGAAAATAATCACTTATTATAATTATTCACAATGATCAGAACTCCAGTTAACATCGTTCGGGTGTTGAATCAAAACCGCGATAACCTTTTTCAAGCACTCATAAAGAAGAAGGTGTATTGAACAAATCGAGTTCTTTGAAAAATAACAATGTAGTCCAGATACATCTCGGTGTATCACTGCCACAGGAAATATGCATAAACAGACGCACTTACGACTCAATATCATCCTCGATATCTTTGGGTTGAGCATTTGCTGCAGCCTATAGGGAAAACACAGCCATTAAATAACCTACGGGTGAACTACTGGGACAAAATTTCGAGAATGTATATTACATAGAGGAAATCAGTAATTGCTAAGTTTTGGAAGAACGTAGAATCTTGTTCAATGGTCCTTGTTCATCGCCTTAATTGGTAGCTTTTGGTCGGGGTTAATTCGTTAATCGGGGTTGTTCAAGTCTCTCCAAGTTATAAGCGGAGCTCTTAATCACACCAGATAAGGCATGCGTGACGCTGCATGCTGTTTATACGGGGAGCAGGGTTGGCGTAGTGGTGAGAGCGCTCGCCTTTCACCAATGTTTCCCGGGTTCGATTCCCGGACCCAGCGTCATAAGTGGATTGAGTTTGTTGGTTCTCTACTCTGCTCCGAGAGGTTTTTCTCCGGGTAATCCGGTTTTCTCCTCTCCTCTAAAACCATCATCATCTGAATTTATTTAATTTAGAGTTTATTTGTATTTATACACGAGCCCACAAGCTGTTCAGCTTTAAACATTATCGTGTCTAAATAAAGGTGTTATTATTATCATTATTATTATACAAATACTTAACGTTCTCAAAAGGCACGTTACCTGTTAAACGGGTGCAAAGATTTTCTTAATCAACCTATCAAGGTGTATATCAGTTTTCGTTAACGGCTCCGCCAAACGCTCTTAACGGACCGGTGTAAGTGTTTGATGGGTGACTCGTCTTACGTTTTGTGAAACTCGTTTCTCTAAGACGACTCACGGATGCCTCACGTTATTGGTCCTTTAACGGAAAAGCGTCACTATACGTTTCACATGCACGGAAACATTTTTACAGTGGGGTACTCTTATTAGCTTTGTTCTGGCTTTTGAGGGCTTGTTATGTTGTTCAACTGTTAGAAATCTTTCCCCTCTTAATTAGGTACCTCCACCACCGCTGTTTGATCCTGTGTCATTGCCCCCCCCCCCCCCAATCCTCAATATTGTTGACGCAACTCAATATACTTACTGGTGGTTCATCCCCGGGTCCGAGGACCATGGAAGTGACTTTCAAGTAACCCTGAAAATGAAGTTACCGGTAGAAAGAATTTAAAGAAAAAAAAGGCGTTGTTCAAGATGGTTCTGATATCGGTACAAATTCATTGTCGATTTATCGTCGATACAAAGCCTCTAGACAGTGGCCATTTCATTCGAAAATCATTTGTTGCCATGCAAGATCCTGGATTAATAACAACGGTCCTAAGTTCAAAGGTTATTATACTTACTGCCGGTGTATCTCCTCCTCGAGTTCTCTTGGATTTTCCTTCCTGCTTTTGCATCAAAAACAACAAATAAGAAAGATTGTTTGTCGGTGACGAGCAGTCAACAGCCTACACTACCCTCACTCTCATTAACAACAACCCCCAGCACGTGAGACTAGATTCTATTCGATCTCAGAATAAAAAGGGACAAGAATTTAATTGCAAAGATACTGTAAAAGAAATATATCAAACCTCATCCTCGTCTCTGTCCGCCGGTGCTGACAACAAGACCCACTTGCGAACAAAAGAGTGACCTGAATTGTAAAATCGTCATAAGTAAGAAAAGGCTTGAAGTTCTTGCAGTGTACTTTTTATACACTAAGCTTTGAGAAAAAGAATTTCGCTCTGAGAAAGGCGCACGTTTTCGAAGTTTGCACTAAAACGAATTTTTCCACAGATTAGCGAACGAGTCATTAAAATACAAGGAGTATGAACGAATGAGAATCCATAACTGATTCTATGGAAAGCCGTTTAGCATTTTTAAAAAAGAACAACACGACTATTTTTACGAGAAACATAAAAACTTACCTTTCATTTCGTATATTCCGCCAATATCGCACTGCGAAAAAAAATTATATGTCACGTTAGTGAGTTGTAACGATATCATGCACGAGTCTAAGGACTAAGTTGTTCAATTCTACCAATTCAACCGACTAATAGGTTTTACGCACCTCAAAGTAGCCGAGCAGCGAATCAGAGCGCAGTTTTCGTGAATTGAAGACCTGTAAAATATATCTGTCATTAAAATCATACTAATGACAACAGGAACATGCTATGAACTGGCAGTGACATGGAGTAAGAAGGGTGTGTTCAATAAGTATCAGAGTATAGAGGGTTAGGAAGATACAGGAGCACTAATGGTTCGAGGACAATTTGCCATAATCACCCTGAGCGAGGTAGATATAACAACGAAGCCCTCCGTTTTAAAATGGGGCTACCTCGGCAGATGTTGCTTTTTGAAGACGAAACAAATGTAATATACCTTAGTCACTTGAAACGAGTCGTTCAAATTTTGATCAACACTTCATCAAGCCGAGGTAAACTACTTCAAAAACTTTAAACAGTTTTCAAAGTTAAATCTGGATTAGCGGCATCTTCCTCGGAAAATCTCGGTCTGGACAAGGAACAACTCTTAAACAACATTCCTTTCAGAGTAAGAGAATATTGTTTGGCAAATGTTAACCAGCTGGCTGAATAACTGATAAATTGCAACGATACCCACCTCAAGTGTGACCAGCTCATCAAACAGCTCCGCCTCCGACAAATGGAAATTAAAGAAGAATGTCTAAAACAGAAGAGTATTTCTCTGTTAAAACCTAAAGATAAAACTGGGTCTTCTAGAATGGAAGTAGGTAAAATACTGCGAGAACCACAGAAGATGTTCAAATAATATCTTGAGCCGATACCGTGAACTTATTGGCAACAATTGATGAATCTGGCACTTCAAGAGCCGGACAGCGTTTATGATTAAGCTTGTATTTCACTTTTCATCTGAGTGGTCAATAGGCCAAGACATTTTTTTTTTTTTTAAATGTGAACTTATGCAGTCTTAGAAAAGGGACAGCAATAACCAAACAAATTGACTGCCCCTAACCTGATTGTAAACAGGCTTGTTTGTCGATTTCTTGACAGCTGTTTCTCTCCGCTGACCATTGACAGTCACACGAACCACCGGATGAATGTTGCTGCCTGGTAACTGACGGCCCTCTAGGATCCGTATCCGTATCTACATGACAAAGTGAAGGCATAAGTTTAAACCAAAACTACGAGAACGAAATACAATGTATAGCAAAATATCTATTTAGCCCCGAGGATTTTATTTCGAATTTAGGGAGACTGAAGACGAGGGCACCTATTCTAAGGAGGGTACCTCCTAATCGAGGATAAACGCCAACCCCCTCCCCAGTGGGGAGAGAGAGTGGTGCTGTATCTGGTTTTTTTCTTAATCTTTGCCAGAAATCATTGTATTTTACGATACAGTATTTGTGTCTGAACAACGAAATAAGTTGGGTATCAACAAACAAAGTTCATCCTATCGTTTAAAGAGCAGCACAATGGTACACTCGAAATATTTATCAACGTTTACTTGTTCTCAAACTGAAACGAGCATGATGTAAACGTGCAAGGCCGGACGAGCTAAGATACCTATTCAGTTGTCACAGTACACAAAAATACCGGTGGGGTAGGGGAGGAAGTGCTTTCTCGAAGCAGATGGGAGCGCTAATTTATAATTTTGGTCCATCGGGGAGTGAGCGCTTGTTCGATAATGTGCGGCATTTATTACAGAAGCTAGTCTCTAAAAGGAGTTTAATGAGTTGAATTACCTAAAGGATAGAAATCGTGTGCGAACAATGAAGAAAGAAGCTTTCATAAATTTAAATCAAATCATACACGAGCACCTGGAAGTCTTGCACTTTTGTTGACCAAGCCCTTCTGCCTTTTCTGCTGGCTCGTTTCCTTGGATTAAAAAAAAAATGAAAACAATCAAATGAGTAATAAGCTTCTCAATTCAAACTAAAAACGTTCCAGTTTAATTGATAACTACAGAAACACCGTCTCACCTCCTGCGCTTCTTTTTCGGCGGCTGTCCTGGTTGTGTAGGGTCGCCACCTTCTTCCTCATCTTCTTCCTCCTCATCGCCTTCATCGCCTTCTTCACCAGCCTCCTCGCCCCCGCCTCCCGCGTCACCGCCACCACTTCCAGCGGGAGCCGAATACTCAATCTTCAGCATGATTTTACCCTAAAAAAAAAATAAATAAATAAATAAACACAAGGAAGAAAGCCGCGTTACTCGTGACCTTTTGCACTTTTTTTTTTTCGATATTATTCCCTCAGTAGCTTTTGCAAGTGCAAGCATTAAGCTAAATGTGGGCAGGAGAAAAAGAAAGCTAACTATTGACGATAAACTAAATTGGATTGGAACACCAATGACGAATAGAATTATACCACATTGGAGATGAAATATTTTTTACCAAAAGTTACTGAAAACTTTAAACGTGTTAATTACGGTGCACATATCAATTTGTTTTTTCAGTCAAAAATATCTTGTATTTAACTATGCCTTGTGGATGGTTTTAAAGACGCTCGAAATGAAAATAGACAGAGAATAAAGGAGGGAAGTACCTAAAGAAACTGTGGCGCTGCGTCGGTGGGAGTCACAAGGTAATTTTGGTTTTATCAGCTAAGGTGATAATGTAAATTGGCCACCGTAAAGAGTTTCAAAGCTGACGTTTCGAGCGTTAGCCCTTCGTCAGAGCGAAAGAAAGTAGAAAGCAGAGTAGACAGAGCAGACAGCAGAGTTGTAAGAAGAGAAATGTCTTCCCCATTTCCGTTGCCTGTGACTTTTTAAAGGCGCTTACAATGCAGTCAGCGTAGCAGGTTCTTTCTTTTTTGGCTTACCAAAGTAGGATTGTTCTTGCCATCTACCAGATCATATGTTCTTTCAATCTCATTGGTTCCCAGCAGTTCTCCCAAAGGAACTTCGACCTTACCAAGGAGCCTAAAGAGATTGGAGTAAAAAGAGAAGTAGTAAAATGACACCAGATATCCTTGTCTCTCCTCGTTAAATGTGATGTCATTAGAAGCAAAATGTAATAAATGAAGAAAAATCAGAGTGCACGCTATGATCAAAGAATTACGCTGCTGAATTTTAAGTTGATTTTTATCCACCTTTTCATGGCTGGTGGCTTAATGAGCATACCGATTAACAACAGCAACACATCTTACAACAATGTTTTCTTTCTATGTTTTTTCTGCCATACAGAGGATATTGGAAAGTTGGATTAGATGTCGAATATGCTTTTTTCATATCAAAGAGGAGAGATGTGCATGCAACGTAGGACCCTTATGGGCCACGAGCTTGCCAAAAGTACATAAAGGGCAGGAAAGCCCTCTTACTTTCTCGCCAATAGCTTCTCATAGTCCTTGACCTCAATTGAAAGCGTGTCATCAGGGGACAATGGTTGGCCTGAAAGATCCCATTGGAAATCCTGCAATCAAGGAATCAAGCAGTCATTTCAAACAGGAACGAGTTTAGATCTGTTTAAATCATATGACCCAACTGTGTTCCACTTTTCATCGTTGGTTACCTTTTTCACAACTATACCGGAAGATGCTATGCGAAATAGGGGATATTTAGGTCATGGGGGATTCTCGACGAAACACTGACACTGACGAATGAGGAAAACTCGTATAAAGCGAAAAGAGTGTTGCATGCAAGTCTTGGTATTAATATATTTGTATGGATACCTGATTCCAGACTGGATCTAAACAGTCTTTTTGAACCTCCGTTTTCTTTTCATCTCCTGGAGGGTAAAAAAGAAAATCAAAATTCAGCTAAAGTAAAAAACGCCCAGGGTTTGTCTTTTAGAGTACTTCTCTCATGTAGATTAATCCGTAATAAGGAATGCAGTCCATTTAATTTCTACTTCAACGCGTTAATTGCGCGGCCATGATCTATGCACTGAGTTATCGTTGCTGGTAAAAGGAAGTTTGCTCGGAATGATCTTGATAATGTACAACACGGCGTGGTATCGAAGGGCTCATTCGTGAGCGTGGGTGTGTGTAAGGGAGGGGGGGGGGCGGGCGGGAGGAAAATGTTACTTTGTGCCCTTTTTCTTGCGTAAAAATTCTTACTGTGACCTAACATTATTGCTTCGCCTCAACAGGTTCCTATTATATGTTGTAATATAAACGCACAGACGAGAAACAGACACAAAAGTAGTGTAATAAAGATATCATTCTACTCGTAAATAAAAAAAAAAAAAACAAAACAAAACAACCATATTTACAAAAACCCTAAGAAGCCAAAGCCAAACAGAACAACACAGAACGAAACAATACAAAACAATAATAAAAAAAGACATCAAACAAAACTAAAAAAAAAAAAAACAAACAAAACAAAAAAAACAAAAGCGAAAAAGAAAATAAAATAAAACAAGACGATAATATAGGAAATGTATTAAGAGAGGTAACCAATAACTGTCTTATTGGTTTGTATTTTATTCTTATGTGGATATTAGGTCGTCACATACTTGCATCCCCGATGTTGCATGTTAATCAAAATAAAAAAAGAACAGATTTTTCACATGAAAGATTTTGAAGATCAATTTGCCATGAATAATTTTTTCCACATCTATGACTACTATTCAAATCGAATGTCTAACACTAAAATTAAATAATGCAAAAATGCAATGTTAAGCGAGCCATATAGAATTAAACTGCCGCAACGACGCCCTGTAGTTTCGGCAAAATTTCGAGGCGGCATTTAAACAGCTGTAATATAATCACGAAAGGCTCTAACTAGAATTAACTCAAAGGAAAATAGATTGCAAACTTGAAAGCCAATGGCTTTTCTATTGCTGGCCGATGCATAACTAAAATTAAAGCATTTTTAATGTGCTTAAACTCAAATCGGAAAACAAGTGGGCGAATATTTCAGTACGATTCTATAAACTTTATTCGAATCTATGGCTCTTCTAAAGTGTATTTGTCACTCGGAAAATGATCTGTGGAGTGCGATCTTTCAGGATAGCTCAAAATATTCATGTTCAAGTTACTGTGGTCAAAATGACCAATGAAATTTCAGAGGATGTTATTTAAAAAGGCTTTCAGTTTTTTTACTTTGCTAATTATATCGCACCTTCCGTGATGTTCCAATATTTCAATGGCTTTTTTTTCAGAAACGCCCTTTATTGTGAGTCATTCCGAAAAAGCCTGCTAGAGAACAAATCTAGAACCTAATTTCCATTTTATATCCGGGGGCGAAACTTCAACTCTAGTTCAAAAATTCCGTGCTATGGCTTCCTCGCTACAAAATCCCTTTAATGCTTTTCATAAACACTGAAGAACAAAACAACTCAAAGCAGGCAAATAGAAAAATGAAACTCATATTGAATGATAAAGCCGACCTATTCAAAGGCGAGCGATTTTTTTCTTTGAGAAGTGAAGCGAGACGAAAACACTCCCGATGTTCTTTTATGGAGGTAAAAAATCTCTATGGCCCGATGCCAACGGCCATCTTAGGACAGTGAAAGCTTTGTCAAACTGAAACAGAAAATCTAAGGGCGAAAATAAACTTTCGAAACGAAGTATTGCAAAATAAATAAACTTGATTTAAAATTGTGTATCCACCTGAGTGCCCCAGGTTACAAATGCGACTTTAACTTGACTTTAAATGTGCAGTGGATACCAGAAAATTGATAATTTTTCCTATTCCAAGATATCTTGGTCAAAACTGTCGCGCACGCGAGTTACTACGCGAGCGAGATTGTTTGGTAAATAGCATTAAGATAAAGGTATATGCGCGCAGTGCAGACATTTTTAAAATTTCGGTTTGAAATGCTTCGCTGATTTTTCAAAAGACAATCAGTAAACTGTAAACAGCAAATCAAAGTTTCGTTGGAGGCTCAGAAACTCTCTCCATAAAGTCGAGTGCTTTATTCTGGTAGAAACAAAAAAGAATTGAACGACTTAAGATTGAAATTTAAACGTTCAGAGACTTTGGATATTGGAATGCACGTTTCTACATGAACATTCTGCATAATAATGAACACTAATTATGCAGGAAAATTAAAATGGAGTTTTAGTAGACTTTAATGCAAGTCAAAATTTTTGAACTTTTCTAAGAAATAATCGTCGCACCCTGCGAAATAAGAGTCTAAACTACGTAAAAATGAGTGTCAGTTTATAAACATGCCATAATTGTACTTATATCGGCTTGTACATGTACGAATTCAAACGAATTGATCAAGCACTGAAACTTACCGTGGAAGATAACTTTGGCGTACGGATCACTCTTTCCAAATCTATCGACGTCAGGAAGGTCAGTGGCTCGCTGGACGGTTACTTTAAGCATTTTCCTGGTCTGCTATTTAGTTCAGCAATCCAAGAACACCTTAAACCATCACGAAAGTGAAACGCTTCAACCCACCAGTGACACAAACGCTTCTATCTTTACGGTTGACTTCCACAGCGAGCCTCACACCCATTCACCGAACATTCTGCATAACAATTAGCTTTACGCTCCGACATTCAAAGAAATACAAACACACAATAAAGAGCCTACTTAAGCTTGGCGTCGAATTTGGGTCACGACCTGAATTCTTGCCATATTTCGTGTAACGACGAATATTTGCTCTCTGTTATTCAGACAAAACGAATATCACAACTCTCCCACAAACCTGTTCCAAAATAAAAGATCCCTGATTATACAATTTGATTTTTTTCTCACTAAAAGTAATATTGTGCCATTGATAGCCAATCAGTAATTTTTGTACGCGATATAGCTCTCACCGTGTTTATGTTTTTCACATCATATAGCAAACGGTCCGTTTATTTCCGCGCTTTTTGTGAAACAATAGATATTTCTAGTATCGCCTCCAAGTGTTACCCAATACGCGACACTATTTTGCAAAGGCCAACAGAATTTTTAATGGCGTGATGCAAATTCCTTTGGAAAGAAAAATAGAGAAATATAGATTAATAAAAGACAACGAAAGGAAGACCTTTGCGACTTGAGTATTAAAATTGCAGTGGACGCGACCGTGAAGAAGAAGAAATTATGCCACGAATAAGAACAGAGAGTAGCTGGAGGCATGTTTGCCAGAAGAGAATTAAAAATGGGAATGGGATGCACGATTTCACGTTTCCTTTATGTGTCTCTCTCCTTCTAAAAAACCGTTTCTTTCTTCAGTAAAGAAGACTCGCGCTATCAGGAGCATCAAAATATAAATTAAACTTAGTGACACCAAAAGTTAGCGAATTGTTTGTACTACGATAACTTTCTCTGTCTTCTGCTGGTCAGGAAAGGGTCACATAAAGGTCACAACTATTTTCCTCGAGGAAAAAAAAAAAACCGCAGCAGGTCTAGATCTCCTTCTTAACCAAGATTTAACCACACATTATTAGTGCCGGCTATTTTGAGTGTGCATCGAGCCTTTAGAGTAGGCCTAAAAGAATTCTAGAATCAACGGAGACGGATCAGCTAAAAAAAGAACGAGGTTTTGAGGTTTCAGGATAGAAGAGACAATACCACAAACGGATTAGTTGAAAATAAATAAACAAAGAAAGAATGTTTGCTTTTATGCAATCAGAAAAAAGACATTAGCGAGGACGTGTGAAGTCTCTGGTTTCATGCATTTCTGGCGAAACAGAAGCTGTATTGACACTTCAACATTTATAACCTAACATCAGTATGCATATTCTCCATACTGTTCCGTATACATTTCCTAAGGTGCTGTCAAGGAGAATTTGTTAAACAATCAAGAGCTTCTTTAGTTGGTGATCATTTCCTTTATTCTTATGACCTTACAGAGAAATTAGCTGCGATTCCTCGTTACGGGTTAAAGGTTAATTTCGTCCATATCTCTATTTGCTTTAGTCATTGGTCGGTTCCTAAGAGGGCTCAGTATCATTACGAAACCGTAATTATTTTACTATTTCTTCTCCACAATTTACATGTTTCGGCTGTTACAAAACTTAATTAATAGAGAAAAATATCAACAAATGTAGTTTTTGTTGTATCATTGGTAATTAATTTTTTATTGAGGAAGTCTCCAAAATATCCTGATCATTTCTATTAATATCTACGTTACCCTATTTAGCTCCATAACCGCCGTTCTAGAAACCAAACCAATGAAACTGAAATTTTCAATCATTTTACATGTTTAATGAAGTCAAAACTAGCTCAAGTAAAAAAAATGCAAATACAGATTTATCATATTAAAAAAAGATATTGGTATTTGATTTCTAGCCGTTTTAAAGATAGCTATATATTTGCGGTCTACAAGAGGTGTTATTTTAGCTACAAATAATAATCAATTGCAGCAATGATTTAGATTAATTTTAAATTGAATTGTTCTTTTAAGGAAAGGGAACCATCTGTGGTCGAAAGAGCACAGGTATTTTTTTAGTTCCCACGAAGTTTTTCGATAGTTTCCATGTCATGGCAGGTAAGAAAGAATAAAAAAAAAAAAAAAAAAAAAATGAAAAATTGTCAGCCAGAGAAAAATAACGTGATATAACACCAAAGTATTCTGTTTAATTCACAAGAAACATATTGCCATCAGTATTCCTTATTTTCAATTTTATCAAGCAAGACCGTTCCTATGAACGCAAAAATATTGTTCATACATTTGTTTTACCTCAATGAACGAGACTTTTCTTGAATAACGCACCCGAAAACACCCATTAGAGAGCTTAAGCATCGGACGTTTTTGATTCACGGACGTCAACCGGAAGTTTAAATATGAGCTTCGCAATCAGTACGCATGTGCAGACGTTTTTGACGTGAGGTTGCAGACGTGAAAGTGGGATGTTTGCCGTGCGTGTTGTTTTGCTCTGTTTCAGGACTGTCTCAGTACAAGACTGACACCATGTCTTCATTTTCAATCGTCAAATCAAACCCGTAAGTACATTGTAGGTTTCATAAGAAAGTAGTTTTTTATCTGCACTTAAACAATAACTTTTAAAAATGGGACAAAATGTGCCTAACTTCGTGTTTGGCACAAGTTTCCGCAGGTTCTGTTACTTGGTTTTGTTTGATCGTGAATTCTTTTTTGTTTGTCGCCATTCTTTTAGTTATCCTACGAGCAGAGGTTTTTTTCCAGAACAGGAAAAATACTTATATAATAGCAAGTTATCTTGCCATGTGTTTGTTTTTGTTATTAGTTGTTTTCTTTTTGTCGAGAGGTTTATGTCGTTGCCGTATTTCACGTTCAAGAAAGTGCATTAATTTCCCCGCCATTAAGCTTTTTATTTTTAGTGCTGAAATGTGATCGACTATTTTATACAGCTACTACCTACAGTAACACTCGCTTCTATCTTTTTTCTTTTATGTAGTGGGCCTATGGAATGGTCTGAACAGCACGACGTGGCACTAATGAAAGAAGTCAGAGTGCAGAATCCGTTTAAAGCAAAGAAGAAAACGAGCAACCGAGCGCAAATATGGCTGTCGATCGCAGAGGCGCTAAGTGGATTACAAGATCCGTTATTCAAGGATTCAATGACAAAAGGATCAGTGCAAGATCGTTACGTTTTGTAGTGCAGCCCCTTTATTCGATATAGCATCCGTGTAGGTGTTGAAGTCACGTGGATTCAGTAGATCATGATTCCACTGACACAGTTTGTGACCATGTATATCGTAAATATAATTCATCACCGTATTTGATATCATGCTAAGTTCAGGAACCGGTCGGTCGAATCGTGCGAGCATGTCGCTATATCGGCAAGGAAACGACATTCGCCTGAGCAAAATACATAGCCCCTCTAACTTGTCGGCAGTGGTTCTTTATTAAAAATCCAACTGTATTGTTCGTATCAAATATTAACAGTAATTGACCCTATTACTTGTGGGGTTGATTTTCCCACAAAAAAATATTTCCCAATTCTTTTTATTTCTTGTTAATGTCAATTCTATCGACACCAAAAAATACCTTACGTAACCTTACGTAACAAGAGTACTCCATTATCAAAAATTTGATATGCCTAAAATTTATCTTGAAAATATAATCATTGAGTATGTTCATTCCAAGGAGTCCAATAAACGAAGCAAAACTCAGTTATCGGGAAAGAAGGTACCTTTCAGTAACTTGGACTTGCCTCAATAAAATGGCAGTGGTTTATCTCGTCATAGACAAAAAGAAACAAGTACAAAACTATATATCTATATATTGTAACTTCGATTGTTTCACCCTTTCCACCTTTCCACCGTTCTCTAATAGGCTGTTATGGAGAATTTGTTTAACAATCGAGAGCTCTTTTAGTTGGTGATCATTTCCCTAATCACTCTTAGAAATTAAAGGGTTAACTGAGGTCTAAGGGCCTCCGACGCTTTTCCAATAGCCTACTCGCAGACCTTTTTTGTCTCTTAAGTCATCGTTAAGAGGGAGAGCGAAATGAGCTCGTGAACCACGTTCGTCCAAGTACGCAAGGTGATCACTTGAATCGCTCTTAAAAAAAGAACAGATTACCTTAGGAATACAAGCTTAAACGGAAGAGAATTTAACTTTTTTGGTTTGACCCCCTATTGCTGGATTGCAACTTGAGGTTTTGTTCACTTTTTCTTTAATTCCTAAAGCTTGCAAATATGGTTTATCTGAAGTTCCTTCTTGCCTTCTCCGCTAGTTTTGTACAGTGGTACTTCGTACACCAAGCACTCCATTCTACATGTTCCGCTTGGTTCACAGAAATAAATCACCGCTTCGATCTAATTAAACCAAAAGGAGAAAACATGAAAACATTACATGCACATTAGCTTTATCACTTTTTCATGAGATGAAGCCCTTTGGCAGCGTCGCTTTTAGGATATTGGACAAACCTCAACCTTGGCGTCTCACAAAAAATGTATTGATTCTTACCCGCGTAGTGGTCTGTGGTTCCCAGTCATCCTCTGGCACATGGACTTTGCAGAGTGCTTGAAAAGAATCTTCGGATACAGAGCCAGATGAAGGGTCTGCATCGAATTGCTCTTGGATAACTTCTTTATCTGACAAAAAAACCAAACACAGAGAAGTCATTGCAAAATACAAAGCTGGTGTAATATGCAGGTCTTAGCTGCAATCTGAGTAACGTTCATGCAGGTAGCCCGCACTATCCCTCTTTTCCCATGCAAGTACATATTGCGCATTGCCGGTTTCGAGCTTGCATTTCATTTCGCCCCAAGTAATTGTGAGAGAATGTCAGAGTTGGTTGAATTGGTTGTCTTGCCCAGGAACGCAATGGGAAGGTAAACGTTGGATCACGAGGACTATAAACAATGTGGTAGAGTGGGATATGGTTCAAGTTAGTCACTTATAACAATTTCCTTAGCACTGAAAAAAAACCTCGGAATATAAACACATGTTCGAAAGGTATACTCGCACAAAGCCAGCTGCTCACTTCCTCATTCATTCCCATTTCACACAAATCTTAGAAGTTCTTACAACCAAGTAGCAAAAGAGAATATTTGTTCTCACCTTCCTGTAGTTTATAGACCATAACTTGCCAAGGACTTCTCACACCTTTCGTCAGGTAACATCCTTCAGGAAGACTTATTCCCAGTCTCACTTCCAGGCACGATCCACCGGTCACGTGAACGGGTTCTTTGCTTATGATTGGTGTTCTTTTTGACGTTAATCGTTTTACCACCGCACTCACTTTATTTGATTCGCCGGCGCCTGCACGGCCTTTTGTACGTTCTGAATCTTCAACGATATTCAGCTATGAAGGTAAAGGTCTTTTAGAGCGGATTTTCTGAGACTGATTCTGCCTGTACTAACTTGAATGTACCGTACACTGTATTGCGAATTATGCTCGACACCAAAGAGATCCAAAACTCTTAATCAATGCCTCTGATAATAACTGAGACTGTGTCATCAGATCGTTACTTGTATTCTAATTAATAAACCATTTTCCTTTAAGTTAACCAGCTTATTAAAAAAAAATATACACATTTATTAAAAACTGGATCATTGGATAATGCAGTTCAAGAGTTTTTATTGGCTCAGTCATTATGGTATATGAGCCAATATACCATAATCTAATTTCTGTACATCGTTAAATCCGGTTTCTTCTCACAAAATAAAGTCGAGAAGATTTGCCTAATATCTTGGGGGTGTTTTTTTTAAATAAAACAATTATTCCACTCTCGCTTGTTGGATATGAGATGATTATAGCCAACTCGGCGCTACGCGCCTCGTTGGCTATCTATCATCTCATATCCAACAAGCGAGAGTGGAATAATTATTAAATATAAAGAAACGGCCTAAATTAAGTGAAGTTTGCGTTCAATGGGATGAAACTAAATGTGGTGCAACAAAAAAAATCATGCGGGTCGTACATGTACTTGTTCATGGTATCGGCCTGAATGCGTTTGTATTTCATCTTTCGCTACATCTACTTGTGGTACCGCGTCTTGCCATGCGCGATATAACAGAATTTAATTGTGCACAGCGCCAGTTGATTGTTACCGGGTGCTTAAAACGTACCGGATGAATTGCCTTACTCTTGCTGATCACTTCACCAGTTACAGGAGTGAATGGTTCTGAGCGTACCACACGCACCACAAATATCATCGTCCATTTTCCCCGACAACACAAACATAAATCACTCATTAACCAATCATTCGCTCTAACGAAGGGCTAACGCTCGAAATTTCAGCTTTGAAACTCTTTACGGTGGCCAATTTTCATTGTCGACACAGTTGATAAAACCAAAATCTCCTTGTTACTCACACCGACGCAGCACTTTAGAAACTTGCCCCATTACTCATAAACATTACCTCTTTTAGCATACAGCTAAAGAACACTATTTGTAACCTTTTACCTGTGACACTGAGAGTGTGTTCAAGTCAATAACTCGGATGGCGTGGTTGTTTGTGTCTGCTACATACAGCACTTGTCCATCCGGGCTGACGCACAATCCACCTGGCTCGTCAAACTGCACTCCGCCCTGGTCAGAAGACAGGCCTGGTTTACCGGAGCCAAGAAGTGTTTCACAATTCTTTTTCGCTGGGTCAATAACTTTAATCTAAATATAAACATATAATTAGGTCTTGGAAGACTTGATGTTACGTCGGCAAGAGCTTACTTTAAGTTTCGAACAAAGACAGCGATGGAAGTTCTTCAGAACGAGTTGGTTTTACGTCGGCAAGAGCTTATTCTAAGTTTCGAACAAAGACGACTTTGCAAGTCCTTCGGAAGTTGTTTCCAGGAAACTGAAGCAATTAGTGAAGTAATAAATAATATCGAAAGGGCACGGAAAGGAGTGAATACAGGAGTACTTTCAAAAGTCTCTCAAACGGAGCAGAAAGTGTATTATCAAAAAAAGTACCACGGAAGCATAAAGCTTCTCATGCCGAACTGGTTACAGTTTCCCATTCATGTTCCTCTTACTAAATCTGTTATAAGACATTTTTAAACTAAAATTTTATATTTTTTTTCCCATTTCTAAACAGTGACTTTCGTGTGTGCCAAAGAAGCGAACTCGCGTATATTTGCGACGGAAACGACTGTTTCTTTCTTCATCACGAGTAAAAGAACATCAAGCGGGAACCAATCAGTTGAGCGTATACAACAATAAATGCGCAATCATTCAGGCACTGCTAAGAAACAAAAGACCTTTTCAGAATATTTAGTTACCTTATGGTTGTACGAGTCTGCTACATACAGCCTCTGTATCAGCGGATTCCAAGCCACTCCCAAAGGATGCTGCAGCTTGACATCAACACCTTTACCATCATGATCACCAAATGCAAAAAGATTCTGGACACGAAAAACGCAACATGTTAATGTATAGGTACTATACAGAAAACCATTCTTAATGTAACCAAATCACCACAGACTAAATTTTTTCCTAAAAGGCGCAAGTGTAAGCGGCCAGAAAGTCAGTCACATACTGGCTTCTAAAATAATTTAGGATTGCAGATAGTGCTTTGGTTTTATTTCAGTACATAAACACTCTGTAACTGGCATCTGTCGACCTTCAGCTGCCACACTGGTGTGATCAATCTCGAAGCAAACTAAAACCATTTGCACTAGAGCAATAATTTTCAACTGATTGTCGAAAGTACATTGTACTCTGAGATTGCTTTGTTTTTGGTGTGGTTCGCTCTGTGATTGGTCCAGAAAACTCGCACCAGTAATCGCCACCTGGTCGGCCGCGTTTTTCCCGCGCTTCAGTTTTACTTTGAGTTCTCATTGGCTGTTAAAAGTATTTCCCTCTCTTCTGATTGGCTCTTACGATTACTTTGGTTTTGGTTTTAGGACACTCAATCAAAAAACGTTCTAAACTACTAAGTCAGTGGCGTTTTCCTAAGGCTCATTGTTAGAACACATGTATGATTGGTAACTATGTCACTAGGTGCCTTTCACTTACTGTTGGATCCCTGTCAGCTCCCACAAGAGCCTTTGTGGCACCACTAGCCACATCAACTGTCCTCACACTGCTGCTTTCACTATCTGCCACAAACAAGCATCTGAAGGGTTTTTCCTTTGCAAGACTGATGCCTGAAGGCTGTGCAAAAGCTGCTTTGTGGGGATAACTGTTATTGCGATTTTCTTCTGCACCACTTCCAGCGAATCGAAGGCAAGTTCCTTTTACTTGAGAACTAACAAAATTACGTTTACTGTGGCAACACAAACATGTACATGTAATAAAAGAACAAACAACAAAAGAATGAATGAAAGTACAAGTGATTTCACCAATGTAACAATTAATCACATTCAATGGAGGAACAAACAATTGTCAATTGACTGACATGTTAACTAACCTCCCTTTTAACCACGTGCTGTCCTGAAGGTACAGTGCCCATATTTGGTGCGTGCCTGCCATAGCAATGTACAAAACATCTCTAACATCTCCATCCTCTGCATTGTCGGGTCCTGCAAAAAAAAAAAATAATGGAAAGTACAAAGGGTCAAAACAGGAAACACTGACCATACATATTGAAGAAGGGGAAGCCAGCATGAGAAGGGAATTAAAGATGTAGATAAAAAGGATGGGTACAGAAAATGGGGAAAAAAGCACACCTTTTTTTTATCTAGCAATGAAATGTTAGTATGATGAAAACTTAGGAATATGTCTTTAAAATGATGAACAAAAGAATCTTTTTAAGACTGTCAGAGCAACAGTCTTATAAAGATTCACTGCAACAAGGCAAGAAGAATAGCCCCAATCATTTCTAAAATAACATTGTTGTAAAATTAGTAAAGGTAAGTGTAAAGAGCTCATAAGTAAGACGTGATAAATGACAGAAAGGTGTGATTCAGACGTCAAACAAACTGTAATGTTTCTAAAAGCTTTTTTGCCTTAATGCTTCAGGCAAAAATATTTAACAAGCACACAAGACACTAAACTTCTTGATGCTATCCTCATATCAAAAATATGTTAAGCTCTCTATTAACATCAGTCAAAAATGGCCAGTGTACAAGTGGCACTTCAATACACCAATTTTTATTTTCCAATAAGACTGTCAATAATTCAGTTGCATTACTCTGTCAAAATCATTACCAAAACAAACAAACAAGCAAACAAACAAACAAACAAAAAAAAAACAGAACAGAAAGGAGTCCTATGATTCAAGGTCTACAATTCAAAGCTTGTAAACAAACCAGGTGGTGGGCCAATAACAACATCCCATGGTGAACTGATGCTTTGTGATGTTCCTGATTTTCCACCTTCCTTGTCACTTCCTTGCTTTCCATTGCCAGTAATAGTGGTGACTGTTCCTTTCTCAAGATCAATCTGAGAAAAAAAATATTGAGCAATAATTTGTTACTAGACAGTTTATCTCCAGGTAATTTTATAATAATCACACTGTTTCTACTGTTATATTTATTGTTCAGAATGTTTAGAACAAACATTGTCACATTCATCATATTTTCAATTGTTCATTTTCATCTGGGAAATATCTTGGACACAACTGAAAGTTGTAGTAACAACTAAAGAGTTGTAAACTTTGTATTCCTATATCACTATATTGCTGACAGCAACCATGGGTAATATGTCACCATTACTGTGTTTTGATTGGCTTTAAGATGGGCCCACCCTGCCAGTATGGGATTGCCTGGAGTGGACTTACAAGGTTCATAGTTCTTGGACAATGCTAGCGATGAAGAAGCAAAAAGCCGTAAGAGACAGTTAAAACAAAGAAAACATAAACCACTCTTGTGGTTTTATTGCCCTACAATCACAGTTGGCTTCCTCTCCTAGCTCTCAAAATAAACAAGCCATTCTTGATTCTTAATAAAGTGAGGTCTTCCCGTTATATAAGAAATCCTTCATTGACCAAGCTTGTTCAGTCAAGAGAGCTGGATATCAGCCTTGTTATTTTCTTCCATTTTTATGGACCTTGACTTCATCTTGGACCATAAAAATGTAAAAAAAAGAAAAAAACTTGTATGTTTATGCTTGATCAATAATGCATATATGAAAAACTATACTTCCTTAACAAAAATCACCTAGAAAATGATCTAATTTGAACTACACTGGCAACTATAAATTAACAATTGCATTCCAGAATGATATGAATCAAAGATCAGTTCTGCAGCATTATACCTGAGGAAAATCTTTAAATAAAACCGAAGAAGTAGTACTCTAAAAATCATCCCTTACCTGTCGTATGGCATGATTCTCTGTATCAGCAATATAAATTTTTTCCTTATCAATGGCTATTCCCTGCGGTGAATGAAATCTTGCTTCTTGAAATGATCCATCAACAAAGCCAGCTTCATATTTTTCTCCTCCTCCAATTGCATTTAAAATAATACCTTCTTTGTTTATTACAAGGAGCCTATGGTGTCCTGTGTCAGCAACCACCAATCTCTCTCCTCTTTTGTCCATAGATACCTTTCCAGGAAATGAGAGACTTGTCTGCGGAAGAGTGTCTTTGACCAGAGAAATACCAATGGAATGGTCTTTTACTTTATCTGCAAGAATTTAACATGTAGTTCTGGAGAATAAACAATTACTACCATTTTGAAGAGATAATTAATATGTGCATTAATTGTTTATTTTCCCCTCTTGCTGCTACACATTTTCTTGTAAATTTGTTCTGAGAGTTTGGTGTTAGATCAAGATCACCACTTATACCTGATGAGTTTGAGTATTCTAATTACCTGTTTGCTGGATAAAGTATGGAATAGGAGAACTTAAATGTTGATCACTTCAGGGAGTTAAATAAAAATAATATTATAAGCATGAAAACTCACTTGGTTTTCTTCATATTTGGATTGATTGGTAAAACCTATTTAGCAGAGCTAGTTCCACCAAACAATCATGTTATATATTATGAGAAATGGACACCCAAGAGGGAATGTGAATTTTAAGGTTATAAATAGTAACTAAATTAGGAAATGCATTGACATGTTTTACCAATGAAAGTTGTATTTCGCCCACAGGCACAATCAGTACAAAGCGTAACAAGTGCAATATGGAAAATGATGACCTTCAGGGGTAAATAGTTCAAACTTTGGCTTTTTTTCTAAGTTATTCTATGATTGTTTGTTCTTCGTTTGCCTCATTTGCTGGTGTGTGACTTGGGTGAAATAACAATGGCCACAAGAATCCTCAATTCAACGTGGTCCATTTTCCAATTCACTGGGTTCTTTCGAATCTACATGATGTACCCTTTCACTGGTGGATAAAACGCTTTGAAAAATAAAAGAATTATGTCAAAAGTGTTACCATACCTTTCTGTTTGTAGTATTTCAGGGCTGTTCCCACAAAATGTAAGAGCGTATCTCTGTGACCCTCCCCCACCAAACTAAGAAGAATTTTTCCTTCTGGACTAACAACGACTAAAGTTGGCCAACAGTGCACAGACAAAGAATGCCACAGCTTTGCCTCGGAATCATTCACCACGGGATGTCTGATATCGTACCGTAACACTGCACTTAAAATATTTGTAGAAGATTTTTCGTTCTCGAATTTCGCCGAATGTATACCAAGTATGACAAGCCCATCTTTCTCGGAATGAAGGTGTTCCAATGCCTCCAAATCGGGTAGGATGTGCATACAGTTTATGCAGCAATAGGTGAAGAAATCCAAGATACACAACTTTCCGAGAAGCTGATCTCTGAAGAACAAAGGATTTTTGCAGTTCAGCCACTCCAGATTCGAATCAAATTCTGGAATATCTGTGGAATCTCTTGTTTCCATCCATTCGATAAATGTAAAAATAGCTTGGTCTCTCTCTTCATCTGAACCCGCAGATTTTAAAGAACATATTAGATCGTCTCCTTTTTTAATAAACCAACCCTCCGACAGCACCATGATATCCAGGGGAAGAAAACGATTGGTAAGGAATGAAAATTATTACTTTGAGGAGAGGATTAAAGAATATTGCTATCTCATCGTGATTTTCCCCCAGGCGTGCCAAATATGTGGTCAGCGGAGATTCCCACGAAATATTCGCGTTGTGTAATTTCATCAAAGAGTTGTACGTATATCACGCAATATTTTTTTAAACGTGAAGTCTTAGTTCGCATATATAGGAAATCAAAGTGAGAGGAAACCACCTCTTGCAATTCATAGTAGCTGTATGTAAGCTCTATTATCCTGGGGTTTTAAAGGTGGATGGTTAAAGCATTAACTTTCCGATGGCAATATCATATAGACCATGTACACAGGTGATGTCGAATGTGTCGCCACCCTTTTGGAAAAAACATGGCTGGCTTTAATTTAAGATTACAAAAAAGGGGAATAGATTAAAATAAAAGCACAAGAAAATAGAAAGCGTGGTGTTTTGGTCAAAAAAAAAAAACAGCTTTTGAACGACTTGCCAATATTTAGATAAAAAGGCATTTTCCAGTCTTCGCATGACATCATTAGCAAATTCATAATGTTAAAAATACGCAAAGCTGTATTTACTGATCACAACACTGTTGTTTTTAATGATGTCCCTATCAGTAGAAATTTCCATTTGGCAATAACTTGGGAATTTTTTTTTCATCTTTTTTTTAACTATCCCTCAAGCAAGCGCCTAAACTGAGGACAAAAGATGTGATATGGTGTTATTTTTTTCATGCTCCCCGTAATATGTCCATTTTCAGAACTTGTAGAAAATGGTCACCATGACACTCCGTGAATATCCACTGGGAATGTAAGACTGACAAGCTTATCTTTGAAACAGGTTACATAGATACTGATAATATAAATGTTGGTTCGCCTCACTCAAAATGTTATATCACCAAGGAAGATAGAGAATACGTGCTCTAGTTTTACGTTCTTGTTTGTATTTTGATCTCAAATGTTGCTTTTCTACTTTTATAGTTTTTGTTTTTGTTTTTTTTTATAAATTTGAATTTTAACTGCGGGTGGTGATTCTTTTCACCAAAGCCACTATAATCACCTTCGTAACAATGCTTAATTGCGGGAATGCATCATTTTTCATCGCGAAGTTTTCAGCTCAAAGACTGAATGTAGATCGTTTTGGAGTACACGTAGTTGCAGGCAGATCTTCATTTCTTCATTTCAATCTTTTCCTCTTGATGAAAAACTTTTTATACTTAATAAAAAATTCACACGTTCAACAGGAAATAAAGGCTAATGCATTAACGACAAAACTCCATGCCCAGGATTGCACCTCAGGAGAAAATAATTGACGAAAATGAAATTTTTGATTTGAAATTAAGTGAGCGGTCAATGAGAAATGATTGACAGCTACTTAGCTGTCATGGAGCAGGTGTGGCTAAGCTGTCTTCGTGATCTCTGTCTACGACTCCTATAAGTTGAATCATAGGTCACGATTTTTTCGTGTATAACTGCTCATGTAAACCTCGATAGTCAAGCTCAGCTCACCAACATGTTGAAGGTGGTGGTGAAAAATGCAAGTAACCTCCCAGATGTCGATAAATTCAGCGGAAAAAGTGATCCCTACTCGATAGTTAGCTTTCAAGGTATGTGGCAAAATTTGAAATTAATACCCTTTGGTTTCCACGTACAATTCGAGAAAAATCATGTCCCCTTTAACTATGGCTTTAAAAAATTTTTGTGGCTGGAGTGTTGCCCTTCGCAAAAGTCTTAAAACAGACCCAGTTTTGAAGAAATACATGAAGTTTTTTGATTTAAGGTTAAATATTCGAAATTTTATGCATAAACGAGAAGCTGTAACATCTTGTGGTCGAAAAAGCTCTGTCTACGAGTTTCGAGTAGAGAACAAAAATTTTAGCACCAACTTGATCAACATTTCATTTGATTCAGTGTAATGGTAAAATAAAACCAACCTGTCTAATGATAAAAGCACTGTTTTCGAATTGATTAACATGATTGTTTGTGTTTGTTTCGCGTTGCAAACAGTGGAGTTAAATTATCTGAGTGTTGGTCCAAGTCGGGTTGGGAGCTGATCAGAAAATTTAACCAAACTGTTATCATTATTTTAGAGCAAAAATCGTTCCTGCACGAGCGTGATCGGGTCTCTGTTACTTGAGGTTTAACTAATCCGGTCAAAACGATACATGAATGTATCGCCCACGTAGGCGTGCGTCGGCAGGGTTTGAGTCTCTTCGCTGTTTTGTGCATATACATGTAGCTCGTTTGACAAAACTCATAAATCAAATCAGTTCAAGTTGTAAGAAAATTTTGTGCTCAACAGTTAAAACTCTGTTTTTTTCTATGCAACTAATACTTTTTTGGAATACTGATTTATTTGGGTGATAAACCGGCGCAGTATGCCAAGCGGGACGTTGGTATCAAACGAGGAAAGTTAAGTCTTTAGTGAAAAGAGGTATTCATGAACTTGAGATTTCTATTGCGTGATAGTCGATGAGAGCAAGCACAGATCATTCCTCACACACAGAACTCGTGAGCAAACAATCTTATTTCTGTTGCGTGATAGTTGATGAGAGCGAAGCTCGGGTCACTCATCACGCATAGAACCCGTGAGCTACTACTCTTATTGTTTAAGTAAAAATCTTCTGGTCGTTCAAAGCTGAACAACAAGACAGGCTCATGTTTTTATCTTACTTTTTTTGCAAAGAGACAGTATTGAACAATTCCCTTTATTCGTGACCACTTTCAGCTACTTTCTATCTCGGAATAGATTGTGAGCGACGCAGGGAATCTTTCTTTGAAAACTGATAGAAGATACTTCGTAATGCTTCAGTGAAAAGTAATGTTAACCTGTTCCAGTTGTCGATGGGAATCAAACTAAGACCAGCAGAACTGGCTTATTTTTTCTCAGTTATTTCATATCAAAAATGATGCACGTTTTAATTATCTAGAGCAAAAGTTTCCTTTCGGAGAGATGCACAAAATGGCACAGTTCTGATAGAAGAAAATCTCCTTTCAAATAGGTGCTAAAAGTGGCTTAGATCTGATAGTTCTACCACAAATGCTGTAATCTGACTGGCGGCGCTAATCTATTTTATGATAGAGAGTGGTTCAAGAAGGTAGCCTAAAAGTGTGAGATGGTAAAAAAATAAAAACGACATAAAACGTTATGTGTTGTTCAGTTTTTGACGACTAGTGGATTTATAACAAAACAATTGGACTATCTGCTCTCGATTTGTATACGTGACACTTGATCGGATTGCACCCTCGAGCTCGTCAGCTATATATCACGCAATAGAAATTAAGGGCGAATACATTTAGACGTTAATGAGAATGGACATTCTAGCGAAACGGCCTTTCCTGATTGAAATGGCGAAAGAGCGCACCCATTTATAAAAAATGACGATATATGCGTTTCGATTAAGGAAGAATGATAAGATCCGATGGCGAGATATAGATACAGTAACGTCCACAGCAGTCTTGAAGTTTAAGGAACAAATGAAGGGACCAATTTTCGTCAAATGGTTGAAATTAAAGGAAAATTAAAGAAGAGGATGTTATAGGACGTCTCGTTCAGTTAATGTCCTCACTGTCAAATGTGGAAGAAAATTAATTCTAGAGATAGGCATATATTATATAGGAATGGAGGTGAGGAAGATATTACATAAACGCAAAACAAAACATGAAATCGTAGATAAACAAAACGTTTCGAGAAAATGGAGTCTGTTTGAGTCCTAAGATGGAAATAGAAAAATATTCTTCTAGCACAACCGGCCAACAAATTATGCACATTTTCCTAATGAAGCACACCAAGTGCCCTCGATAATTAACAATTATTCACCGCGGTGTCGGTTAAAATGAGGGGTATTTGACCGAGTTCCGAAGCGGCCATGAAATATCCACCACTTACACCACAAAAAACCAAAAAATTAGTTCCTCTCTGTCAAAATACCAAAAAATGGTCGGAAATTAAATTCTTGATACGTGGTTTTGTCTTTTCGGCTGCGTAAAGGTAAACAGTACTTACTACTTACTTCCGAACTTGCCAATTAGCGCAGGCGAAAATTAAAGCGCTATATATTCACTTGTGTGGTATATACTAAGAAATGATATTTACACTTAGATTGAGAACTTTATGGTTTTTTATGGATAAAAATGCGATGAAACAGCATTTGGAAAGGAAAAATCTTCGCCTCCTAAAAAATACAGATTTCGAAAGTTGACCCTTAAATACAGTAAAGCTCCACTTAACCTATTGGTGTGTATCTCATTCAATTAAAGAGATGCAGAAAAAGATAATCTTCAGACGTCAGAATGGCTGTGAAAATATTGATATTTTTCCAAAACATTTCTTAATGTTCTTGTATAAATTGTTCTTATTGTTAGTACTTAAAGAGCAGCTCAGTTAGAAAATGTCACATTTAGGCTAAAAAATATTTTGCGACGTGAACTAATTTATTTGAATAAAGGCTGATAGTTTAGAAAGAAACTGTTTGGGGCTGCGTCGGGGGGAGTGACGAAATAATTTGGATATATCAACAAAGTTGAAGTGGTAAATTGGCCACCGTAACGATTACAAAAGCTGACGTTTCGAGCGTTAGCTCTTCGTCGGAGCGAATAGAGGAATTGTGGGTTGTGTGTGCTTCAACTTTGTTGATATATCCAAGTTAAATTATTTGAAGGTCCTTTAAAAAAAATTCCATATAAAAAGCTTTGAAAATTAAAACTTATGCACTTTGTTCTCATTGAGGATTTATCTAAATATGCAAAAACAAAAAAAATCCTTAAACCAGAATTTTGTGAAAGGACAAGCTCGGAAATTTGTGCTATTTTTGGCAATCGACGCCTTTGGGTGCTGGAGCGATTTTCTTCTTCAAAAAATCGTTTTAAAATGTGTAGCAAAACTACGATTCATTCCATTTTGCAACGGCATTTCTTTAAGATCATGAAATTCCCAAGCATATTCTTTGATCTTTGACCGTGTTTATCATATAATTGTTTCTCTATCGCGGAACGTCTCCTCCGTATTTCAGATTAGGATGGCGACACCAGTTACCGATACAGTTTGAATCACACTAGCCACACATAAACTCATATCCGTCAAATGTTTTCTTTTTTTCGTCCCACAGCTTATTTTGTTATTTCTTAATCCCTTTCTTAGCTACAGTAATCTTTTACACCTTTACATTATTATTCATGTTCTCAATACTTTTTTTTTTACATTTCCTATGGTGCTGGCAAGGAGAATTTGTTTGAAAATCAGGAGTTTCTTAAAATGGTGATCATTTCGTTTATTCTCATGACCTGTACAATTTCCGGATTCAAGGAAGATGATGTAGGGAGAAATCAGACGCTAGTCCCTCCTGGGCATCACAGGGTCAACCTGAGTTCTGTAAACGCTTGTAATCATGGTCGCTACTCCTAAGACATCACCAATGAGTTAATTAAAAACGATTGACCTGCAGCTCACTACGCTCTGAGAGAAATGAAAGTTATCTTTGCTCTCTGAATTTGAACATCCTCATTTCTTTCTCTGTAATATTATTTATGAGAGAAATGAAAGTTATCTTAGTTCTCTGAATTTGAACATCCTCATTTCTTTCTCTGTAATATTATTTATGAGAGAAATGAAAGTTATCTTTGCTCTCTGAATTTGAACATCCTCATTTCTTTCTCTGTAATATTATTTATGAGAGAAATGAAAGTTATCTTAGTTCTCTGAATTTGAACATCCTCATTTCTTTCTCTGTAATATTATTTATGAGAGAAATGAAAGTTATCTTTGCTCTCTGAATTTGAACATCCTCATTTCTTTCTCTGTAATATTATTTATGAGAGAAATGAAAGTTATCTTTGTTCTATGAATTTGAACACCCTCATTTCTTTCTCTGTAATATTATTTGTGAGAGAAATGAAAGTTATCTTTGCTCTCTGAATTTGAAAATCCTCATTTCTTTCTCTGTAATATTATTTATGAGAGAAATGAAAGTTATCTTTGCTCTCTGAATTTGAAAATTCTCATTTCTTTCTCTGTAATATTATTTATGAGAGAAATGAAAGTTATCTTTGTTCTCTGAATTTGAGCATCCTCATTTCTTTCTCTGTAATATTATTTATGAGAGAAATGAAAGTTATCTTTGCTCTCTGAATTTGAACATCCTCATTTCTTTCTCTGTAATATTATTTACGAGAGAAATGAAAGTTATCTTTGCTCTCTGAATTTGAACATCCTCATTTCTTTCTCTGTAATATTATTTATGAGAGAAATGAAAGTTATCTTTGCTCTCTTAATTTGAACATCCTAATTTCTTTCTCTGTAATATTATTTATGAGAGAAATGAAAGTTATCTTTGCTCTCTGAATTTGAACATCCTCATTTCTTTCTCTGTAATATTATTTATGAGAGAAATGAAAGTTATCTTTGCTCTCTGAATTTGAGCATCCTCATTTCTTTCTCTGTAATATTATTTATGAGAGAAATGAAAGTTATCTTTGCTCTCTGAATTTGCACATCCTCATTTCTTTCTCTGTAATATTATTTATGAGAGAAATGAAAGTTATCTTTGCTCTCTGAATTTGAACATCCTCATTATTTCCTCTGTTATATTATTCATTTTCCTCAGGTCAGGAACAAAGGACAGATGTCATCAAAGATAACCTCAACCCTGAATGGAACAAGGTAAAGGTTAATTTACGGGGCGTAAATTCACAAGTCAATTCTCCATCCTCTATACCGTAGAATTATGTTTTCTGATTTCTGATCTAATTCTAAAAGAGTTAAATGTCAAATCAGATATGATTCCCTTTGGTAGCGTTTTCCTTTCTTCTCATCACATTTGTTCTTGGAAATGAATCCAAATTGCAAAGGGAAATTTCATTTAGTCACCCTTAAGAGTGAAAGGGTTCGATTACCCAGTGGATACGACCGTATAACTCGAAAAAAATGCTTAATATTCTCTGCTTTCGTACTAATGCTTTTGGTTTGTTCAGGAGTTCGAGTATGACCTCAATGGAAAGGAGTTGTCACCCCAAGAGACACTTCTTTTTAAGGTTAAAGACTGGGAGAAAATAACAGCCAATCGGTAATTACTCATTCATTTCTTATCGTACTTTTTTCCTGACACTATCAAACGATGAGTTGATGAACCAGAGACATACATCGCGTGATGGTTAATGAGGGCGATGCCCGAATCAACTACTTCGAATATAAATCGAGAATAAATTATCCCTTTTCTCGCAACAACAAGACAGGTTTCTACCGGCTTGTTTTGTTTATAACCGTACGTAGTGAGGCTGCCTATTTTACTCGCTATCTATAACGGAATAGACATTGTGTAGCGTGCCCAATCAGATTGCAGCATCTGTGGGAGAACGCCTGTAGATCTACACACATGTATAGTAATGACTGGACGTTAGAACACGCTCCTTTTATCGCCGATTAGGGAATAAAGTTTAGCGAGCCATTTTGGTGGGGTGGTCTCTGAAGCAATTGACAAACAAAACTTATAGAAACATGCAGATAACCAAAATTAAGGGAATTCCTTTATCACGAAAGCAACGCAAATTTTCGTGAGTTGAAAGCAATTAAAGACAGTCATAATTAATTTTTTTAATTTTTTCTTATCTCACTGATGAGAAACAATAATCATTCAAATTTACTTAACAAACTTTGCGTGCGCCTCTCGCACACCTGGCATGCTGTGTTCTGTCGAATGTTTCTTTCGTTTTCTAAACTTGAAGCGGCTTATTGCTCGATGAGTCACGAACATGTGTACCGTTTTCTTCCTGACGTTTAATGAACATCCTGCTAGTCGGATAATTTCTTCGGAAAAACGCGTTTTATTTGAGAAGGAAAGTTTGCTCTATGACTGATTGATGAACTTGCAGAAGATTAACCAAACGCCTTCCTCCTGCAGCCTTCTTGGTTCAGCCACAGTTCCCTTAAACAATTTGGTCCGCTCCAAAAGTAAGTCTGTGGACACCGAGGTTGACTTGGTAGATGGCGAACAAAGAGCCACTCCCGTAAGTACTGCTTTGTAGTGATATTCATGGAGATGAATAAAGTGATTTAGTAAGCAAGGAAGAGAAAGTTTACACCGTTAACACCCTGGTGACCCTTGCCTTCGTTTAGAAATTCAGATGTCTAGTGTGCACAGTCTACTTACCCCTTTCTTGAAAGTTCTCCACCCCCTCCCCCCCTCCGAACCCTCTCCAAAGAAACACTATAGAATGAGAAGTTTTGTTAACACTAGTTTGGGGTAGGTAGCGTTACAGTGCGAAGTGAGCTTGTTTTTGTAAAACTGATTTTGATATGCAGCTCTTTGAAAGTTAGAAATGATTCGGCTCATTCTAAATTCCATTTTGAACAATTTTAAAAACGCTTCCATCGACTAAAACTTGTGACATACTTTCACCCAGGCTAAACTTAAGATCAGCTTATCTTATGACCCTCCTCCATCCGCTGCCAAAGGGGAGGCAGAGGAAGGTGGCACTGAGGAAGGTGAAGGACTGGAAGAGTTTGAAACTGGTGGCGGAGAACTGGGAAAGCCAGGAGTTAAAAGGCAAGTTTCCCTTGAGAAGGGGACAATGACTTGGTCGTACAATGTGTTGGTCAATAGCAAATAATAACCGGTTAGATCGGCGGTTTTGACACTTTAAGGGGGAAAGATTTTGTTTTGTTGGCTTGCGCTCAGTTTGGCCAGTGGGGCAATTAGCATGTGTGTGACGCTTGCGACAAACGAGATCGAAGTCGAAGGGTGTCGCTAAAGCGTGTTAATGCTACGGGACTATCTTACAGGTCGTATGCTTCAAGTACCAATAACCACGGAAAGCCAAGGTTGACGGTTAACGGTGATTTAATGATGATGAACGATTAGCGAACCACGACAGACAATCACGATCACGATCGTAAACTGAAATAACAATGCAATTTACTTAAAAGGTTGCGTAACTCATGAACAAAACGCTTAGAGCAATTAACCTGCCTCCGTCGATAACGCGATCAAAATTAACAACAATCAACAGGAATACTCGAAAATCATAATAAGCTACATCAAAATAACTCGAGACTTAAATCGATTGTAAGATTAACAAAGTGGGCGTTCCTAGCTTAGCGTCTCATTCTTTGATTCGCCCCCTTTAGATTGAAAACAATAAATTGTACTATTGTACGACTCTGTAC
This sequence comes from Stylophora pistillata, assembly GCF_964205215.1. NCBI lineage: Eukaryota > Metazoa > Cnidaria > Anthozoa > Scleractinia > Pocilloporidae > Stylophora > Stylophora pistillata. The sequence goes on along the minus strand of NC_142519.1, from coordinate 29,627,431 downwards.
GTTAACGTGCTTCCACCCAAAACAAGAAAACTAATCAAAGGAAGAAACTAGCAAAATTACTCACATATCGGTCCCGCTTGTGCCAAAGGTAAAGAACCAAAAACGGCGAGACGAACAGATAGAATGGACAAGGCGAAATACAATCATACACTGGCTAAAGGGACGCTAAACGAGACTTTTATGCGCGCGTGAGGGCGCTAAAATATCTGATTACAAACCAATCGAGAATAGACAACAACGTAACCACAGTAACTAAAGTAATTCGTAACAAACAAATCAAATTCCACTTAGGCTGAATGAATCGTTTGAGTATCCTTAACAATGTGTCTATTACACTAAAGAAAGTTGGATCACTGGTTGGCGTGCTTACCAAGTTTGCAAGCCACGAACGCAGATGGCTGCCTAATTTCTCTTGGAAACTGAAATGCAGGCAGACACTGATTGATCAGTACAGTAGATTGATTCAAGCGATAAGAATTGAAGGAATCTAACAGAGCACCAGTAATGCTCGTCACCGACGGTATTTTTTCTGCTGATAAAAACGAACATGATGTAGTATTTAAAAAAGGAAAAGGCTTGTTAGTAGACCCTCTGAAAAGTGCTGTTGAAAAAACTGATAATGGAAACACTGGAAATGGAAGAATGTTTCTTATTTCGACATAAAAGCATTAAAGTGGGTGGGGTTGGGGGGGAGCTACAAATTCACTTAGATATTACTCTTAGAATGGAGTCGTTTCATAAAAATTCTTTCTCTTTGGCCATCGTAGCTTGATAAGAAATAGCACACAAACTGCAGTTACAAACACGGCAGTAAAACGCATGTTGGAAAATAAGATTAGTAGACTTTACTTGACGTATCGGATGTTTCGACATACATCTTCAGAAGTGACAGTTAATAATACAAGTGGAGACTAAGTTTAAATTTAAGATAAGTAACTAATTAACATAACAATGAAGAAAGGAAAACATTTTGCATATACAAAGATGCAAACTAATACAGATAAAGCTCATCGCTGCTGACATTATCGTTTAGAGTAGGTTTAAGTTCTTGAATCAATAGAGTCTCCTTTATCTTGAAATGAGTTTCAATTCTGACCATAATTTTTAGGACCAGACGTGGGCAGAAGAGAAAAGCGTTATCGAATAAGCCTCAGGATTTTCAGGTAGAAAAAAAAAAAACCTTGCAAATCGAGTTGTTTCCCTTTTCCCGCTCAGTTCCAAAAATTATAAATGATTTTTTACACCGTACACAAAAAAGCAGTAGCAGTTTTAATCTTGGAGATAAGAGAAAAGAAATGGGTGAGAAATAGTCCTGTTATCCTGGCGGGTTTGGTAACAAAATTGGCCCTTCACTTTCCTTGCCGTTAAAGTATTCAAAAGCAAATTTTAGCGCGAAATAAAGGGAAAAAAAAGTAATAAGAAATTGATGGATGTGTTGGCAGTAAGTACTATATTTCTACTTCTCGACCCGTCATCAGTTCGGGGAGGGGGGGGAGTGGGATGCTGGTTAAAATATCTTTTCAATAGCAGTATCCTACCCAGGATCTTATGGTTACTAAGAACACACCTCATTCTCATTCTTACATGTTTCTTAATTCATTTTTCGCTCCACGAGGAGTGTTGATATGCACCTTGTGCCAACCACCTTAGCCACCATTTTAAGGCTGAAGTTTTCCGATCTAACTATTTTACATAAAATTACTTCTTTGCTGCGTGATTTGAAACAGATACGTGTGAAAGTATTTGAAGCTCGTCAGTTAGCGGGAGGTAACATTGACCCTGTTGTGCGAGTGAGCGTTGCCGATCAGGACCGCGACACAAAAATCAAGAAATGCACAAACAGTCCAGCATTTAACGAGGTTTGTCACATGATCATTGTTGCATGGATTGAACTTGTCACAAAAGTACACTCAACATTTGCGCAAATAAATCTAAGTGCATCGTCTTCAATTTTATTATTTCATGCAGAATTTCTCCTTCAATTTTCACACTGCACCCATGGACTTGTTTGAAGAAACGGTGTCATTTGAGGTAATAATAATAATAATAATAATAATTATAATAATAATAATAATAATAATATAGTGCCAGCTCCCCGATCTCTTTCAGAATCATCCAAGTTAAAATGGCTGGAAATCACGAGTTCTATCAGTTGTTAGCCTATTTTTCTTCTTTTCTGATGATTAAAGGCTAAGTTATCTGCACAAATGGTATGTGTTTGTTTGTTTGTTTGTTGCAAGCACGTCCGAAAATTAATAAAACTTTATTACGTTCTTCCTTAGGTGTTTGACTCCAGAAAGTACCGCGCAGACTCACTACTTGGTTATTTCGAGGTTAGCTAGGTTAATCATTCAGAAATAGGATTCTACAAGAACCAATAATTATTGACAGCTATCCCTTTAAGAAGTAAACTTGCTTTTGGTTTTGATAAGTTACGAAAATAGTTGCCGAATGCGGGGCAGCCGCTACTGCAGCAAGATCAAACGAGGGACGTGCTCCGTACTTTCCTTGGAATACTCTGCATAAAAACAACTTTTTGAGTGACCTTTTAGAAAAGCTGTGCGCTTCGTACCTTAAACGTAGGCCGGTATGGCAAGTATTTTGTGTGTCGATTTGGAATCGAATCCTGTCTTGGCATGTTATTAGTTCCGACGACTCTCTAACATTGATATATAGCTTATATCGCTTGCCCTACTTAAAGTAATGCAAAATATTTTTTTCAGCTTGACATTTATTCAATATACGACATGCCAGGTAAGTGGTTCGATAAGGTGACGGTATACTCTACCTCGCTGGTTTTTGAAGAAAACCTGCAGTGTTGCTTGAAAAATCAGCGTTTGACTTGGGTCAGCTTTGTTTTCATGAGGCAGGGGAAAAATCCAGTTAATCAACAGGCATTCTGACAAAAGATGAGAATATATACTTAGGCATACTACTAAACTTTATCATATGTCATTTCACTAGATTGAAGAAAAAAAAATAATAAATAAACCCTCAATTAATAAGAGGAAACTTGTACATGAAGGTTGGTTGACACCATCAAATTGTTCAGTCTACTTTTGGCTATCTCAATTTTAAGGTCATTCTTTTGTTCGTAAATGGATGTTGTTAAGTAATCCTAAAGACAAAGGAGGCGACGAAAAAGAAGAGGTAGGTGTAGTGACTTCCTTTATAAAGAAGCCAATCTTCCTACAATAGAATCAGTTTATGAGACCAACCAGAAGTTTCTGTGAGATGATTTTCAAAGTGAAGGGCTTACGCTGGATAAAACATAAAATGTAGATTGAGGGACATAAAAACTATAACGGCGAAACAATCCCAACGTTATTACCCTTGTTTGATTCCAGTCAGACGGAGAGGAAAGCTTCTAGCGGTGGAGACGAATACCTTCCCCTTCAAATTAAAATAAAATACTGATGATAAAACAACAACAATAACAACAAACAAAAAATCTTGTAGAAAATGGAAAATGATGCCGGGTAACGCAAAAGTTGAGAAATAAAAAGGATTTGGATGATGCCCTTTGACCAGGTAATTTCTAAAGTTCTGACAATACTTTATATTGCTGATTTTTTTTTATTGATTTACAGAAAAGCGCTAAAGGAGTTCGAGGAACCTCTAGAGGAGGCTCACCAACAGTAAGTGTGATCATATGAAGAGATGATCATAGTCCTTGTAAAGAGTTTGAGAAGCTTAACGATAAATATATCTTATTAACCAAGCGCGAGGGCCGTACTGGGAGAATATCGGCCTGAGGTCTTGACAGTACGGACCGAGCGCAGCGAGGTCCGTACAAAAAAGACCGAGGGCCGATATTCTTCCAGTACGGTCCCGAGCAAGCTTGGTTAATAGGAGATTTATTATACGACTGAAGTTCAAAGGGACACAAGTGCGGTATCATTCGGGACCATTTGGGACAGTGCCCGGTCCAATACTGAGAGAATATTGACCGGCAATAGAGCATTTTGATTGGTTGATTTTAGTTATTGGCCCTCTGAATGCTCGAGTCGTGTAATAAACTGAATTAACACATTTTCATTTATTACACTTTTGATTATAGGGTTACTTAAAAGCGACAGTGATCGTCTTAGGACCTGGAGATAAAACACCGGTAAATAAACTATATATCTGAGCATTAACTGAATCTTAATTTGTATTAAGTCAAATTTGTGTAATTGATAGATTTAATACCTGCTAAAGTCCAACACTAAAAAAAAGAAAAAAAAAAAAAACCATTAGGGAGAATGTATATGGGAAAGTAAACCCGTGATCAGATCCATTCAAATCAAATGGCGATCTTACTATGGAAAGAAAAAAGGAGAAAACAAATTAATCAGAGGCATAGTTGTCATGACCAAGCAGATGGAGCAAGTACAGTTACTGTAGTTGTAATTTAGTTTGACTGTTTTAATTTTGTTGATGTATTCTCAGCCTTTGTCAAAGCTCGCCGGAGAAGACGATTCTGATGACATTGAGGCGTGAGTACTAACGTGACCCAAATAGATACTTAGACATATTTATTTGGAAGGTTCTCTTTAATGCCTACATTCGTCCCCTATCTTGTTTCTTGGAGAGCACTCATCTGCTTTGTGCCAGTTTGTCGCTCTTGTACATATTGTCCTATTACCATCTAACAAAAGCTCGCAAACCTATATTCATATTTTTGCTTTTTCGAGGGATTTGCAGGAACTTAGTATGATAATTTTTAGAATGAATTTTTGAATTACCTCACCCAAGCTAAGGCAAAAGTCAATCCATTTTGAGAGTAGATAACTTTATGCTGTTACACAAAGTTTCGTTCAACAGTGGTGCAAAAACTCGTTGTAGCGGTTGTTGATGGAGAAATTACCTGCAAATACATTCGCACCATAGCGATTTTCTTACTCAATTTGGAATGAATTCGAAGGTACTCTGCAAAGAAAATGGTATCGTTATATTGTGGAATATTACGTAATTGAAACACTTAGAAATCACAAAAGCTGTGAATCGAAAGTCGCTGAAACGTTTCTTCGTTTTTGTTAGCTTGGTTTTTTTCTTGTTTAGTCAGTTTTTTTTGGTTGAATTTTTTTTCTTTCATTATGAACTATTTCTCCATAGCAATCTTCTCAGACCTACCGGAGTCGATCTTCAAGATGCAGTTTTTACTTTCAAAGTTTATCGAGCTGAGGATCTTCCTCAGAGTAAGTCAATCAAATGGTGTTATCAGTTATGGACCGAACTTTTACATGTTCTCAAAGGTATTCAAATAGAATTCCTAGATCTGTTCACCGAAACATCACCAAATATTACGAAAAAATGCTATTAACTGAGAAACTAGTGAGATAGAAAAATTTGCTACCCTGCTAGCAGAGGCGTTTATTTGTTAACTTCCCCTACGGTCCACGTAAAAATAAAGTTCTCTGCGCTCGGCCTGTTAAATCTTCGAGCATGCGCGGCCTGTTGCTTAGAAACAAATTAGTTCCCGGCAGTACTCGGTCTTGCTATATAGCTAAATAGGATGCGTGCACATAAAAACGTGTTTAAAACAGGTTCTGACCGGTTTTGCAAATCAGATTATCCACAAACTTGGATAATTCCCAGGCGCATGCTCGAAGAAGATTTAACAGGCCGAGCGCAGACGACTTTATTTTTACGTGGATCGTAGGGGAAGTTAACAAATAAACGCCCGTCTGCTAGCAGGGTATTGTTTGGCCGTCTCAAGCACAATTGTGAGCTTTTTCGGTGAATAAAATGAAATGAACTGAAGGGAGAGATGAGAAAAAGAACGAAGTGGATATAATTTGTCTTCTTTGTTTTTGTAGTGGATACAGCAGTGATGCAGGGTGTCAAGAAATTTTTCAACATGCACCAGGTATTGCTCTGTCTTCCGATGTAGACAAACAATCAAACAACCCTGGCAAATAAAAAGATTGAATAAGAAATAAAACAAAACTTAAATATCTTTTTTTCCACAGGACGATGAAAAACTCGTGGACCCCTACGTTCTATTTCAGTTTTGTGGAAAAGAGGTACTGCACATGTTGTATATCGTGTACTGTCTTTTTTACAATAACGGTGGAAATTCTCGCGCGCTCATAGTTCGAGAGCCATTGCCAATAAAGTGAGAGATCATAAAAATGACGTATCATGTCACGCAATGCTCAGCAATCTGTCGGAGAAAAATTTCTTCGCGTGGAAACACTTTGCAGTGAAACCACTCGGCTACGCCTTGTGGTTTCATTTTAATTTTGAACGTTGTTTACGTCATTTCTATGATCAATAAGGTTATAGACGATGGAAAATTGAGGTCAATTTGTAAAAGGTTGATCAGAGTAAGTGGTCTACATGGCTGGCTTGTAAAAAAGTTTTCGGCCCTTACCTGAGGCGAGAGGTTACTTTAAAAAGGTGGCTTTCTAAGCCTGTCGAGTTGACCACGGGGAAAAATACTTTGAAACTGCTAGCTTTAAATACAAAAGGTATGTCCGCAACAACAACTACAACAACAAACATAGCATCATCAACGATAACACAAACAACAACACTGAAACAACATCACAGACTGCAACAACGACCATACAGACTTAAATATTCTACGCCCTCTCTAGATAATCTACTCTTGGTGCTGAGGTATCTAAATCGACTGAAAATACGGAAATAGTACTTGAGTACAAAGGTAAAATATTTCATTTCTCTTGATGTAGAATCGCACCTCTGTCAAATACAAGACGGACTGCCCAGAATTTAAGGAGATTATCAAAGTCCCTTTCATGGTAAGACTTTACGATTCTATCGGTTGTTTATAACCTCCAAAATAATAATTTTTTATCGGTAAGATATTTTCCTCTTCTTTTTATCAATCTTCTTTGTATCAATCATCTTTGTATCAATCATCAATCATCTTTGTATCAATCATCGCTTCTCATGAGACTTTTTTGTCGTTCCTTTTTTTACTCTACTCCGTTGCAAACGAAATCCCACATGCCAATTTATCTGTTTACATGAGTTTCATATTCTGGTTAAACGTTTCCTCGATAGAAAATTCCTGTCAATAGTATCTCTTATAAATTTTCTATTCCTCAGTTTCCTTCGATGTGTCAGAGAGTGAAAATCCAGCTGTACGACTGGTGAGTAAATAAGCTAAGTATAGAGCCGCATTCTGTGGGCTGTACTTTAGGCCCCTTCCGCACCGATATTTTTTGTCTATTATCTACATTGAAACATCCGAAAACACTCATATAAAATGGAGTCTTTCGAAAGCAGTTTCGAAGGCCCCATTCCAACCTGTGCGTTTTCGTTCGAAGGTACATATTTTTTGAAGCGTTTTTTGCAAATCATCCAAGCTGAAACGCAAACGACGCTGATCAAAATGGGTTACTTATACTGGCAATACAATATTGAATACATTCTTTGCTGAAAATACAATTACTTAGTTTGCAGGCTACTCACACTACTAACAATAACACACTCTACTTAAATTATATTATCTCCGCTGTATAGACATTCAACGTCCGCCTTAACAAATCTGAGTGGTTCCTGGTTACTATCGTTCATAAATTATTTTAAATTGAAAATCTTTCAGTTTAGCTTCCTTAGAAATGTTTTTCAGTGATTTTAAGATTTTAATCCATGGCGTCTTTCTTCAATGAGAGCTTTTCGCCCCACCGTTTAGGGCCCGTTTAATTTGTTCGCCGAGGTGAATCTTAACTTTAGGTCAATTAAAGAAGTCCTTTGACTTAGCCTTGAACCGATTAACTTGGATCGATTCGTTTAGGGAAAGATATTATCATTTCAAGTACAGAATGATTTGTTGATGGTGTCGTATCACTTGGCTAGAGACCATGAGCGCGTTTCGAAATGGTGCAAACTTGATAACAATGTAAAAAGATTTGATTCACAGTAATATTTATCACGGAACTCACGGAATATTAAACGATTGCCACTTTCATTCAGTTGGTCATTAGTAGATAGCATGCCCTTTTTAAACCATTCACGAAGGAAGATGGGTTGCCCGTCCGATCCTTCACTACATCTTTGCTATTAAACAATATTACCTCCTGCTAAGTAGTAGAAAGCAGCAGAATAGCGAAGAATACATCGTCAGGTTCTTGGGAATGTTGTTGACAAGTTCGTATTTTATTCCTTCAGGGATCGTCTAAATGATGATGATTGTATTGGAACTACTTTTCTTTCTCTTTCCTCGATGTCTGGTCAAGGAGAAGAAGGTTACATGATATAATCGGCATGAAATGTTAAAAATCTCATTATTTTCCTTAAGCTTTTCGTTTTTTATCAGTCCATTTGCCCCATTCACTATTTTATCTGTAATTAATGAGCGAATAATTTGGCAATATTCAGGATTTCTTCCGACGTTTGGTCCTTGCTGGTTGAATTTTTATGGTTCCCCGAGGGAGTTTTCTGAGCTTCCAGATGAGTATGAAGATCTAAATGGTGGAAAGGTGCTTGACATTATTGATATACTTCAGTTTGTGTTATGTATGGTCAATTAGTGTCTGGCGACAAACAGATTAGAACACTGGCTAATAGTTTTTTCTAAAGAATGTCTCTTTCAGAATATAACAGTTTTAAATTGCAATTACTTCGACTGCTAATTTCCCAAAAAGGGGCTGGCGTAGGAATCAACATGTACAGTTTTACTTAATATTCGCGCTGAAAAAAAACCCCTGTTTTGTTTACTTTAAATCACGTTCTAATTTGTAGCCGCGTCAAAAAATTTTGCAAGCTAAAACAATTATTAATAAAGATGAGATATTAATTAACACTTTTATTTTACAGGGGGAGGGAGTGGCGTATAGAGGACGATTACTGGTGGAGTTGGAGAGCAAGTTGGGTGAAGAGATTGACAAGGAACTGGAAGTTATGAAAGGACCGGAACTTATTCGAGTGCAGGTATTACAGAGTTATAGTCTCATTGTCAGGGCGAGGGTAGTCCTTCTAAGGACTATTGTCGGTCATGGCGACTGACGTTTCGACAACTTCAAAGGAAGTCATCGTCGGAATCGAGAGATGATGACTTTCGCTGAGGTTGTCGGCAAAATGGCGGTCACCTCGACCGGCAATAGTCCCAGGGTTCCATAAGGACTACTCTCATCCCTGGCAATCAGACTACAGCTCTGCAATAGCAGGACTACCTTGACCCTGACAATAAAAATAATGTGATCATAAATTATTGTTATAGTAAGACGTGCACGTGCAATCAGGTACCGTATTTAGAGTGTCAGTATCAGAGGATTCCTACTCTCTTTTAGCTACTTTTCTCGCAAACCGATATCTCAGACTTCGGAAATTGCGATTAGTGCTTTTGTCTAATATTTTTTTACAGTCGTAGAACCAAATGAAAACCTTACACATATCAAAGGGATGATAACTTTAGAGTCTATAAATGTGTACATTCATACACGTGTGCTGAGGCATTGATATCTTTGTTTTTCCTTCAGCCATTTCTGAGCCGCAGCAAATACAAGTTGTTCGCTTGTTTTTATGAAGCTTCTATGGTGTTTGATGTAGACGGGCCTATTGAATTTGAAGTCAGTATCGGTGAGAATTTCAATTATGATGGTGGGATCTAGCAATAATTTTTCAAGTTTCTTCTCCATCATGTGAACGTATTATTGTCCAGCGCCTGGTTAGCTCATGTTGTAGAGAGCTGGAGTGCCGTGCGGGAGGTGGAGGGTTCATCCTCCAGACCGAACCAACACTCAGGGTCTTAAAATAACTGAGGAGAATGTTCTGCCTTTGCTACGACATCCACAAATATATAGACATTCTGGTGTTCTCGGATAAGGACGAGAAACCGTAGGCACCGTCTCCTGCATCTTCTCTGTGCTTGTTAGCTGGGGACGTTAAAGAACCCACACTTACCGCAAAGAGTAGGGAACGTAGCTCCCGGTGTTGTGGTCTGACCTTCATTCTGATATTGGGGGCATATGGAAAAAATTTCTTCAAAAACTGTAAACTGCTCAATGCAGTCTGGCCAAAATCTCCTGCTAAATGTTGTAAATTAAGTCAGAAGAGCCACACAATGGAGATTTCATACAGATACTGTACTGTGCTGTGCTGTGCTACTGTAAGGAGAAAAAAAAAAACAGTTGAGATTTTTATGATCTTTGATAGATCTTCGGTCGGCATAACCTGAAATTAATTATAACATATTTGAAGGCAGTTACAAATTTCCGAAATTCCTTTTAGATTCTTTCCACCAACCTATTAATGACCAAGAAATTGCGCAAAGTTTCGCGGCTTAAAGTATAACTCGTTTTGCAAAAAAGTTACTCAAACGTGTTCCGTTATTAAAACAATTTATAAAGCAAAGCTCTCTATTAATCATCGGTCGGCATAACCTGGGCTTAACCATAACATGCTTGAAGACAAATTAAGTTTCCGAAATTACGTTTAGAGCTTTCCACAAACCTGTTAATGATCATGAGATTGCGCAAAATTTTGCTCAAAGTAGCTCGTTTTGCATAAAGTGTTCTGTCAAAAACACTTTATAAAGTGAAGCACGCTTTTAAAGCTAAATTTACTCGTTTCATTTTACGAATGACTAACAACAAACGTAAAGTACGTGCTCCATCCAAGCAATAAGTCCAAGCAATAACAGCTATCTTGACTGTATACCAGATTTACATGGATTAGACTGACATGAAATTAAAATCCTTGTTTGGAGATTACTAATTGGTGAAAACTGTTACTTTGTAGGTAACTATGGGAACATGATGGATGAGTCAGTGGCACCTTCCAACACGCCCCCTTGTAATGCAGTGTATGATGGGACCAACTATTACTATCTTCCTTGGAGCAGTGAAAAGCCTTGTGTGTGCGTGGAAAGCTATTGGGAGAACATTTCCTTTAGACTAGAACCCTTAAATGCCCTACTGAGGATTATCGATCGCGTGGTAAGGCCAACTGCTGCTTTAAACGCCTCTGTGTGAGCTTTGCTTTGGCGTTGACAGTAAAAGGATTCTCTTTCAATGGAGCAAAATTTCTAAGATAATTTGGGTTTTATCAACTGAGTTGATAATGTAAACTGGCAACCATAAAGAGTTTAAAAGCTGACGTTTGGAGCCCTAGCCCTCGAAACGTCAACTTTCAAACTCCTCAAGGGTGGCCAATTTTCATTATCAACCCAGTTAAAAAATTCCAGATTACCTTGTAACTCCCACCGACGCAGCACGACAGTTTCTTTAGAAACTTATCCCCTCCATAATTTTTAAGAGTTATCACACCATGCAAGCAACGCGCACCTTTGCAGTCGGATTTTTTCATTACGTGCACATTTTTTAAAGTCAAATCTAAAAAAAAGAGTTCGGTTCAGGGAACCCCAAACATGGGAGTCGTATCATAGAAGCAATACATGATCTATACGCACAGAGTAGATTTATTGAAATTGCCTCTTGATTAAAAACTTTTTCTCTTCCCAGAAAAGTAAGATGACGGAGGTGATTTACATGATCGCCATTAATGCACCGGAAGTAGAGAGGGCTTCTTGTTTGTTCTCCCTACTGGACCAGCTCATTGAAGACTGCAGGTTACATAATGTTGGACGTTAAATAACTCGTTAAAGATACGGATGCATGAAATTTCACGACAGGTTAATTAAAATATACATACATAACCAAGCGAACTGCCTGTCATTCAAGATCCACTGAACGCTATACCAATAGGCCTTTTGTAGTTAGAGATCACGTGCTTAGATACCGCATAGCAACGCCATACTGGAGAGCAAGCACTCCAATGATCTTAGACAAAATAGAGATCACAGAAGTCTGCATTCAAACAAAGAATACAGCGGATAACAAGTTAAAGGGTATCCCAATTCGAGAAATTTTGTAAGTTTTAATCAACAGCTTCCTTGGAGTGTATCAGCGAAAAACGAATTTTGGTGTGATTTTGCTGCTGATACACTCCGGGGAAGCTGTTGATTACTTCTCACTGGATTTCTCGAATTGGGATACCTTTTGACCTGTTATCCGCTGTATTCTTTGTTTGAATGCAGACCTCTGTGACCTCTATATTGTGAGATCACTGGAGTGCTTGCTCTCCAGTATGGCGTTGCTATGCGGTATCTAAGCACGTGATCTCTAGCTGCAAAAGGCCTATTTTAAACGTGGTAAATGGATCCTTTGACCCGACGCACCTGTTTCTGTTTACTCACTGGATAACTTGCAAATTTTCTCTCAATAATCAACACAAATCATTATCATTGCCAGAAATTTGGGACAATATGGCGGAGGGGTTCTCCTCGTGTTACAAGCAAAATGGCGCCAAAACAGAATAAGAAAATGTATGGGAAAAGATTGTTTTTTTCAAAATGGCTGTCTAAGAATGGGATATTCTTTCGCTGCGTAGTTGGAAATGCAGCCTGCATCGGTTAAAGCGTCCATCGCTACGAAAAAGAAATACTAAAATTTAAGCCTACCTTTTCCCAAGGTATAAGAGTAAACTCATAATTCTGACTCCATTTTCGCATACAAACTCTTAAAATCTGCTTCGATTAGGTGTTACAATTCTTTCGTCGTGGGAACAATCTTGTGGAGATTCGCAACTGCGTAGTTTGATATGCATTATGCAGAGGTTTTCTCAATTAAATCGCTCGTAAACGGTCGAATATGTTGGCCCACAAATTTTCCTTGAGCCGGGAGACTCTTCGTATTTTCACAGAGCTCAAAAGCCCAACACGCCATTTTTAAACACCCCAATTTTAGGAAGGAAGAACACGAAAGATACAAGTCCCTGTAACTGCAAAATTTGGCCGCCATTTTCCTTCTTTTGACGTCTCCTTTGGCTTTCTGGGATAATAACATACCAGGCCTTTCTCTGGCGGAGTTTTACGAAAATAGAAAGTTACGGGTTCACTTCACTTCCACCGCCGCCATCTTAAATTGTCTGTACTACGATATACCACTGACATTTCGTAACGGGCTCGAAATGTCCCCGATTTCTGGTGATGAGACCAAAAATAAAAGCAATGATAATATTACGAGGCAAAAATGAAAATCAATTCTTGCACACGTGCAAAGGATGCAGTTGCAACGATGAAGAGAAGTTCATAATCGTAAGCCAAAAGCATTCTGGTTAAATATAAAAAATTTAAGGGAACAGGTAGGGAAATTCTTGGCAATTTTAATACTGAACGTGGGGTCATGAATCGTTAGCAACTACTCAAAAGCATGCAGCGGCTTAAAATCAAAGCATATTGTAAATCACGAGCTGGAGGTCGGCCATATTGTTTAAAAAATTGCTTTTTCGAAGCTTCCCAAAATCCTCATTTTATTTTCTTGTTATTCAGCAATGGCCTACCTAACTTGAAAGGGAAGACAAACAAACTTGACAAGAAGCGTGAACGTGAAAGAAGATGTGAGTTGGTAAGGCAGCTGTTACTACTGATAAACTTCCGTTGAATTTTCCGATAAAAGTTTGTTGTTTACTCTAACCGCCGTACTCATACATACATACATATAACTTTATTTAAACTCGGATTTAGAATAGCTCGAGCCGAGAGCTAGTATCTCAGAGTATAATTAACATTTAAGGAATACAGCAAAATATATAAAATTACTACGCACACGCATATATATATATATATATATATATATTGTGGGAGGAAAAAGACAAGTAAACTACAAGTTCATCCCTGATGAACTTGTAGTTTACTTGTCTTTTTCCTCCCACAATATATACTTCGCTCTACTTCTATGTATTGAGCACTGTTCTACGAAAATCAAGTCACACTTTATATATATATATATATATATATATATATATATCATCGTCTTTAGTCTCATCTACACAGTAATATTGCGAATAGTACGCTTAAAAGCAGTTAGAGATTCAGAAGTTCTTATGTTATCAGGCAGCAGCATATCTGAACGATTGTAATCCATAGGAGCTTGTAGTAATTCTTGGTAGACTCAATTTTAGGGTACCTCTGAGGTTATACACCGTTTTCCGATCGCGTTAGTTTAATTAAACTGATCTTGCAAACCAAGACCAAGACCTTGTGATTGTGAAATGATGCCATTGTTTTTCTGTTTCTTTTCTGCGAGATTTGGCAGGTATTGCAGAGTTACAGTGTTATTGCTAGTGTGAGGGTTATCCTCAGAGGGACTCTTGTAGGTCATCGTGACTGACGTTTCGACAACCTCAACAGATATCGTCATCAGAATCGAGAGATGATGAATTTCTATGAAATTTTTTTTGTTTTCTTTCTATAAATTGAAAACGGTTTACATGAATGAGACCTGGTGATAATCGACCAGAAAAAAATTAAATGAAAAGGGAAGCAATCAAAAGAAAAAAAAATTATGAAAATAACCAAGATTCAAATTGAATGAAAGATAACAAATTAAAGAGGAAGTGAAAAGTGTTTCAAGATGTACAAATCCTCAGTAACTCTTCAGTAGTTTGATGAATCCTTCTTATTTTGTAACCATTTTCAGCGTTCTATCGCACAGGACGCCACCGAACTCAAAGAAAAAGCCACAAACGTCGAAGACGCGCTCTCAGATGTAAAAGGATTTTTCCAACGATTACAAGACCTTGCAGAAGAGGTAAGCGTAAAACAAAGGCAAATGCCTCTTCCACGTTTAAATTTTCTTTCGAGCGCTTCTCGCCTCACAATAATCACCTGCTTTGACTTCTAGTTTTCTGAGTAATTCTGAGTATTTATTTCAAACTTCGCTCTCTTGTACAAACATCTATCAGCCTTCTTTTGAGTAGAACTCCGGCATGGTCTCTCCCAGGAAAAAGGCGACGAACTGGAGGTTACCACTCTTTAGCTTGAATTACTTGCACGTCTCAGTAAATTTCGTAAAGTGGCTATGATAGCATTTTGAATGTGCCTCATTTTCCAGCAGTATATAACAGGGTTTAGAGACGAATTAACAAACATCAGTGTGAAAGTGTAGACTGACAAAATCTTGGAAACATCGTTAACTCCGGCAGTTGCCACTAGAATGAAAACACAAACTTGTGGCAAAAAGCACAATAAACACACAAGATAGATATAAAATGATCCTGCTGCAGATTTCTTAACACTTGGTGCGAGTGCCATTTCACCAGTCCGTTGTACCTGCAGGAGAGACTGGATTTGGTTTCTGTGATGCCGCACGGCTGAATATATCCTGATGTTAAGTACGGATGTTATGACGAGGCATATCGTTTCAACACCAGCAAATAGAAAACGAATAATTGGCGTTGGGATCCACAAAGTAATGAACGAAAAAACCGCACAGCATACCCATAATATGATCACCACTGCCGCAACTCTTCTGTGCGTCACAAGCTCTCGATATCTGAGGTGGAGATGAATAGCTAAGAATCTGTCTAATGTTATCATTGCAGCGCTGAAGAACGAAGCAAATGCAAAGAAGGCGCTAGTGCAGGCAAAGGCGTCATACGTGGCACAACCAGGATTGTTTCCTTGTAACCACTTAACCATCAATGTAGCTAGGAAAGGCTGGCAGACGAGACCAATACCAAGATCAGAAATAGCTAGACTAAGAAGTAATGTTTTTAACGTCTTTGACAACGACGAGGCTTTCCACGTCGCGTGGATTGTGACACTGTTTAGCATGATGGTCGTATAGGATAGGTATGCATTTATAATACCATTTATGACGTACGTGGGGTAGAAATCTTCAGCTTCGATGAGTGTCAAAATTTCAAATTGTTGAAGTTCCTCACAAAACGATTTCATTGCTCTTTTACAATCGGGGCGTTTCGCCTTCAAAGACAGATAAGTTAATAACCGCTTAACACCTTCCTTTTGTTATATCGATGATTCTATAGTATATCCTATTTACTGACCAGATTGAAGTTATGCTTCGAGTCAGCAAAATACCTCTTTCGTTTTTCGTTGTGTGATACTTCGCACTTCACTCTTCTTAAGGTGGTAAACATTCAGTGCACGATAATTTCGCAGTTCTGGGCTAGCTTTCAGCAGGAATCAGTGGACGACTTGACTTACCTTCTGTGCGGTTTTTGCAAATTGTTAGGTTAGCTGGCCAGCTGTTAAATTTCTTTCCGGAGCGAATTCATAGCAATCACATAGCGAGTTGTTTCCAATTCTTTGCTATAGATTTTAATTAGGTCTCTGCGAGGTAGGCAAATCACAACTGTGCAGGCTGTGGTGCTCTGATTAAAAGTATTTTCATTTCAGATTTAAGCAAAGTTTGAATTAATTTTTATCTCCAGCTCTCTGACCAAAGCAGGTGTCTCGGACTTTTCTTATAGATGTTATTGAACATAGGTGCTGTTTTAGGCAAGGGTCTTATATTAGACAATTTTTAAGCTAATCAGTTGAAATAATTGTTTGGAATTTAAACATTAATGACAATTCGAGATTCTTTCTTCTTTCTGAAATTAATTTACATTTGCATTATAAAGGTTGTTTACTTTGCGCTATCTCGCTTATGGTGTAGCTAAAAAAAGTCGCAGTATCTTGAAAACAATCTTCAAAAACCTTGGTGCTCTCGTGTGAAGATCTTTGAAGTGTTGAGGACCTAAATATAGATTTGAAATGAAATGCTTAGGTTATAATTTTAGTGAGACTTTGAAAATATCGAAAGGAAGGTGCCTTGCTGCGTTCGTGAATATGGCGAAGTGATCTCATGAATTGTCTTTTACGTGAATCAAAAGTTGCATTTTCCGTAAACATGAACGTTTATGCGTTTTATCACACTAAATGCTATTCCAATTTAATGGTGTATATGTATGTGAAATTCAAATTAAAAATGTCTATGCAAAATTTGCATTTATTATTGTATGTTTAGCAAAAATGCAAACTGTCTCCAGGAATGAGCTCCAAAGTCCGTTATCCGGCGATACATTTCCTACGTTTAATAACTGCACATGTATGCAACATGTATCTGTCTCGATCTGAGACATACATGACTACACATGCAAGAGGTACATATGTGACCAATAGAGGAAGGTAACACCAGAACTCTAGAGTAGAGCTGGTTCGGTCATATTGAGCATTTTTCTTATGATATAGATCTAAATGAGGTAGAACTTCCATTCGTTAGTTTTCAACTGATTTAAAATGAATAACATATTTAAGACAAAGAAAAACTTGTGTAGGCATACGGAAGGAGTTGCCCACACTCTTAACAATTTGTAAACGGGGAATGGGGTTTGGAAAATGGCCTTCAAGATTTACCTCTTAATCTCGTTTAGTTATTAACCCTTTACAACCTAACATAAGTATACATATACTGTTTTGATTAAATTTCCTGAGGTACTGACGATCAAAAGCTTCTTAAGTTGGTGATCATTTCCTTTATTTTCCTGACCTTAATGTTTGATTTAGGGGTGACATTGCAAGGAGAAATTAGATTCTGGTCGCTTTTGGGGAAGGGTTAATTCAAGTCAATAGCTTTGACCCATTCAAATTCATGAGTTTAGTTTAGTTTAGTTTATTAGCTTAGCCGATAGGCAGGGACACCGCAAGAGCTTGCGCCAATTACTGCCGGCCCAGTAAATTCACCCAGGGGAGGACATCCACCACACAGTAATCTCGTGCGTGAGAAATTAACGTCTCCTACCCCTAACCCTGCAGGAGACGGGGCCTATGGTTTATTCGTCCTTATCCGAGAAGACTAGAATATCTATCCATTTCTTGATATTATAGAAAGGTAGCAAATTCTCCTCAGTTATTTTAAGACCATTAGTATTGGTCCGGCCGGGGCTCGAACCCTCCACCTCCCGCACAACACAATCCGGCGCTCTAACCAATTGAGCTAACCAAGTCTTCCCATTAACAAATGGTAAACACCACAGCGGACACTAATGAGTTATGAATGCCCAGCGACCCTTATTCCCAAAACCGCTAACAGGGCCAGACGCTTCTTCCGTACTTAACAACCTCCCAAGTGCTCCATAACTCAATAGTGCACGCTGTGGTGTTTACCATTTGTTCTATAACATAACATTGATACAGTGTAGCAAAAGAGTTCCCTTGTATTTAACACTGAAATCTTACGTGACCAGAAATAACAAGCGTGCGGAAACTAGTCTTTGCATTTGCTCACGTTAACAGTGTACACCTTGGGCAAATGATGCACACTGAATTGACCAATCAGAGCGCGCGCTTTACCTTGGTTATGTTATAATTCATGTTATTAAAAACTAGATCATTGGATAATGCAATTCAAGACTTTTTACTGGCTTAGCCATTATGGTATATCAGCCAATATACCATAATCTACAAATATGGTAAGCGTACGTGTCAGCTTAAAATTAAAAGGGAGCTAAAAATTTAAGAAAATTTAATAATTTAATTCAACGTTTTTAATAAAACAATTATTCCACTCGCGCTTGTTGGATATGAGATGATTATAGCCAACTCGGCGCTACGCGCCTCGTTGGCTATCTATCATCTCATATCCAAAGCGCGCTCGTGGAGTAATTGTTAAATATACAATTCATTTTGATCTCAATCTCCTACAACTAATACAGCCTCAAAACAGCCTACCCGATGTCATCCTCTGGATGATCAGTGGCACAACGAGGATTGCCTACCACAGAATACCAGCCTACCATGTCCTGTTCTCACCCAGGGAGGAAGCCTGCGGTAAATTTTGCGGAAAAACAATGGAGATCGAGATGAAGGTAATTTTCCAATTTATTTATAAAATTGAGAGGTGGGTTCAACATTTACGTTTTAGCGAATTGGTTTCGGAAAATGTTTGAAGTTTTGTTTGATTCATGTAACGATTTAATCACTACAATGACGTCAATTTTCCTTAACAAAATACCACGGCCTGTTAATCAGCGATAGATACTTCAGGGTAGCGTAAGCCAGTTGCTAATTCAATCAATACGCGAAAGCTAAGGTTCCCGAGAATAATGGGTTTACCATTTGGGACAGACACCTCCCTTATTTTTGTTCGCAGGCGTTGCCTAGGTACTTGGTAAAGGTAATCACGTGATGTCTAGTGCAATTTGGTATAAATAAGCACGAATATTAACTATGTTTTCCAAATTGCATGGAACAATCACGTGTTCATTTATTCATTATGTAAATAAAGAAATTTATATTAAGCGTAAACAAAGCACGCGAATCATCTAACTCACCCTGAAAATACCGTTAGGCGTTCGGTCAAAACGCCATTGCATTCAATCAAAAAAACAAATTCTTAGTGTTTCAGCTGCAAAAACGTTCAAAGTCTGACTGACCGATGTGTTTCATTTATTTCTTTATTTGTTTTTTTTTTCCCGGAATTACCTCTTTTGTGCCCTCAATTACTTCTCTTCTGCATCTTGTTACCTTAAAAATACACCTCTCTCAAAAGGAAGAAATCCAGTGTTTACATGTATACTGCTAATCTTCTTATAAAGAAGCCTGATCAACATTTGTCACGAACAGGCACGAAGACATAAGGACTCACACTCTCGTGATCGGATACTCTACGCACTCGAACTTAAGAGAAATCTTTGGTACGCTGTACAATGGGCTTTCTTTTTTATTCCCTCTAGTACCCCGGTCTGAAGGCCCTGAACACTGTAGATCACCCAGAACTCCCCGCAGTCGTTCGAGTTGAGCTGTGGTTTGGACTTGAGCAGTATCAGAGTAACTGGACTGCACGCGAGCACAGCGAAGGTGATTTTGGCGTCTTAGCAGAAACGGTTAGTCTACATTCAGTTTTTCGAATGTTCAGTTCGTTGAAATATTCTTTTCAATCGTAATTAAAATTGATTAATGATATTTCAATTGGCCATTTTACAGTTGTGTACTTAGTTGCCAAGCCTTTGATTTGGAGTGAGGCTGAAGGTGACCTTGTCGTGATAGAGACCTGTAACTAGTTAGCATGATAACAAAGTGATTTACACTTGAAAGGCAGCAAGGTTTGTATCCTAACAAGGTTACCCCTGGCCTCACTCCCGTTAAAAGGCTTGACAACCAAGCACACAACTGTAAAATGTACTATTATAGCATTTAGCGAGAAGTTTCTTCTATTTTACCGAAATCGTTACTTCCTTTGTAGTATGAAAACGAAGTCAAAATTGGTTTTTGGACAAAGAAAGCCCTTACGAGACCAGGATTTTCGAATGCCAGCGGAGAGGTATGCTTTCTATTTTAAACGACCAAACAAATTTAGGATATCACTGTCTCAGTATTTCTTCTCTTAGGCTACGTTCACACTTGTTGCTCGAGCACGGTGCCCGTGCACGGTTCTTGATGGGCGTTAATATGAACACGCCTTATTTTCGAGCACCCACGCCAGAATTCGGGCACCCTGCCAAAACTTTGTACTCGGGCTCTGAACCAGGCACTAACAAAAAACGACTGTTTCACATTTATTCTTTCCTCTAAACAGATTGCACTTGTGTTCATCCTGTAAGAATTTTTCCAGATGCCTTGGTATCTTTTCTGTTTGTACATTAACTAATAAGTAACTATTAGCGGTGGTACATAATTTATTTTCCGTCCACAGCTACCACTACCTAAAGAAAAATTTCAGGCCCCTGAAGGTTGGGAATTTGAGGGAGACTGGTACATAGCTCCGGAAATGAGGTCAGATTTGTTACCGACTTACCCACATTTCCCGCTGCTTTACCGATGTCCTAACATATTTCTAAATTTTTAACCTGAAACATAGAAATAGCACTTTTTCCGATTAGTTTGAAGAATAATTGATCGAAATGTTGAATCAAATATTCTTCATATGGCAACTGTTTAGCTCTTTGTTGATTTCTTTCTGGATTGTGAAGTGCAGTGGGTGTAAAATTTGCCACTCATTACATTAACTATACTCTCTCTTTACTGGAACCGCTTGAGGATTACCCTTAAATTCAAAGAAGTGGGTAAGAGAAGAGGTTTAAGGGAAGCTACCCTCTGCTGAAAATTCATGCCGCCAACTGCCCCCGCCCCCTCCCTGATGTCAGTTTGTTGAGATCTCTCGTTCACGGCCATTTATGTACCCATCTTATTTGCTATCTTGGAAAGTGGATTTTACCAAAAGGTGAATACCACTTTTTACACGGTCTGATTGGTTTGCTCGGAAGTGATCAGTAAGTACTAATCACCTTCGAGAGGCCAACAAGAAAAATTGCGCGCCACGAGTTTAACTTTATTGACCATTTTTCGGAATTTTGACACATTTTTAGGTGGTTTGTACCAACACAATAATCCCCTACTTATTAGACTCGTTTTTAAGTCGCGATTGCTTTGGTAGATCAAAAATGAAGGTCTTTATTTCTCATTGACTGTTCAGGAAAAAGGTTGATGAAATCGCGGCTTTTAGAGCTGATGCCAGAAACTTTGGCCTTTGTTTATGCATCAGACTGAGCTGACTTTTTTCGATTCCTCGCGCACTTCTTCTTAGATATTCTTTACCTCGTATAAACAGGATTTAGTATCAAGTTATTTGCTTAATCTTCGTGCTTTGAGACAGTGGAATTTCGATGATAGAGATCCGTGATTTACGACTCTTTTTCGCCCTGGGCCAATACGTTTCCTTCTCTCCGTTCTTGCTTATTCGTAGATTCTTCCATCGCACTTTCCGTGTGAGTTACGGTAACTTGATCGATTTTGTTTCCAGCCAATTTTCTACCTGTCCACCGAATGAAGGGAACTGTTAAAAATGCTGCCTGAAATGAGCGCATTCGCCAAGCGTACAGAAACTGATTCGTAGCAGAATTGAGTAGCAGGAATAAATACTGCAGATCTCGGAACCAATGGATAAGAACGCAACTACATGAGTTACATAAGTTAATAACATAGACCATCACAAGCGAAGGCACGCCACAGGCTAAAAATGAAAGGATGATAAACAGAAAGGATTTTGTTATCTTCTCTTCACGTTTAAGATACTTTTGCCGATCACGGTTGCTTCTAATATGTTCAGTATTCTTTTCGTGTTCACGAAGGCTCCGATAGATACTGCAGTTTACAAATAGTAGAACAATGATGCTTATCACGACCGCTGTATTGGCAAATATGAAGGCAAGAAGATAGAATCCCACTGCCAGGTATAATAATGGAAGACTAATGGAACACATCCATAAAAAAATTGATGTTCCGATTGTACTAGATGTCTTGCCTCGTACGATGCGGTTTGACGTCGCTACCTTGTACCTGTTTACAGCTAGAGCCAGTATACTTAACACCGATGCTGTTGAACTCATAAAATATGATACATACACCACCCACCTAAGACCAAGGACGGGGCGTTTCAGAGCCTCGCTAGCATGATATCCGACAAACACAGGCTCAGTTACGGCCCCAACGATCAAATCTGCAATGGCGAGGTTGAGCACCAAGTAGTTAAAGGGAGTTTTGAGGTTTCTTGTCGGGTTCCACAATACGGCCCAGCAAATGAGAAAATTACCGGGTACAGTTACGATGCATAAAATGGCAGATATCGTTGTTGTGGTGACAGAGGTTGCAAATGGTGCCCAGTAATGTTCACAGAGGTCAGATTTAAATACCATTGTGAAACTGGGAGAATCTAAAACGGCAAGAACAGTTTCAACACATGCATATTCCACAGCGTTTGAAAGATCTTTATGCCTGTACCTTTAATAACTCTCGGCTATTTAGTGAAGTCCAGCGTAAACATCGTAGCTTCCATTCTATTGGCCATAATTTCCGAATTTGTATACTCTCTTCACTCCTGGTCGCTGATTGGTGCGTTGAAATACCTGCGTCAAGAGAAAGGAAGAACAGCTGTTGTAATCTGCGCTTCAACTAGGAACAGCTGTATTTTTAAGACGTGACGAAGACTCCCCTTATTCCATCTTCATTGGTCTCTTACTGTCAGAATATGTCCAAAATGTCACGGTTAGGTTATTTTTGTCTTTCACGCTTGCTCAAGAAATTTCACGATGCTGACAAAATGCTTACACCGTAAGTTATTTCAAAACGCCCCAACTGATATTACAAAATGCGTCGTTATTGCATAATGCCGCAATCATTTTCCAAAATGCGTAGGGTTGCGGCAAAATGCGGCGCTATTATAAAATGCCCCAAAACATTCTTTTTAGAGGAAAGATAAAACTCTTCATTCCATAATCAGCTTGATAAAAGTGGAGAAACATAATTAAAGGTGATTTTTGTGTACCGACCAGAAGCGACTGACATCAACCAAGAGAATATCTCTTGCATCAACATATCGTGTTTTTAATAAAAGATGGTTAAAAAAATGACACACTCTTTAAAGGGTATAAATTTACGAATTTTCAGGGAGCGTAAAACCTACTTACAAGAATGTTGATTAAAAAAGCTAGTTACCTCAGAAAAAACAGGAGCTAGAGCCTTGTATATACAGACAATATTGAATTTGAATAACAATTAGCAGGATGCAGGAAGTTTCGAAGTTCATTATCGATGCCATCTATTGGTCATCAGTTATCGTTCCTTGAGCGCAGACTAAAGCGCTTTTATACCTAACGTTCTATAAAAGTTTGAATTGGTTGTCATAAGTAATTTTATCTCCGCGGTAACTTGTCTGACCATGAGTTGCTGCACGCTTTTTCCCTATGGTATATGGTAGAACCTTCCCAACAGCTGCGCTTATCTGTCTGGGTTTGCCTAACTACGGTGAAATCTATTTTCCTGTCCCCATATTGACCGGACACTCTGTCTTACGCGGACGTCACTGAGATTCTGTCTCCATACAGTCCTTGTCAAACGAACTTGTGAAGTGGCGAAGAGATGTATCAAATAACGCCAAAATTAAAAATGTTTACCTTTTATCGCGGACGTTTCCCCAGTTCAGATATGATAGGTACTTTTGTAAGTCAAGCTATACAAGTGTAAAAGTGATACAATGCACGGGCTTGAACCGCGTCGAAGCCTAAATTTTTGTTCAGGCTTGTTCTCTGAACTTCCTTTAATTATAGTTTACCTGCATTGATCATGTCCTTGCCTATGTGTGAATGCCTTTCTTCCGGCGAAATTAAAACTGTTTGGAAGAAAGGGATTGGAACTAGACAAAGTAATTAAAAGTTTCAAATATCTGTTGCCTACATTATGCATACAACCTGTCATTTTGGTCTCTTCTGGCGAGAGAAATATGTGATATAATTTGCAGGAGTAATTATAGGTCATAATTATGATTGCAAGTCCACGGCTCGCTGTTGCGGCTTTGTCGCGTGAATTGGTGAAAAGGGAAAAAGGTATTTTTAAAGGCACATAGTCTTCTGACAAGATGGAATGAGATCGGAAGCAGTGAGATATCAAAAACAAATATAGACAGTTGTGGCAGCATCTAATTAATGGGCCAATGACGCATTATTAGATTTTGAGAGTTAAATTCTTAGTTGCGAATAGGTAATTGTTTGCTTTTCAAGAGTATGAAATTCACAAGTATCTTTGAAACTTGTAAGAAAATAGTTTTTAAGCAGTTTTTGCACAAATTGAATTGTAACAAGGATAATTTCGTAGACATATTTTCAAATTCATCGGCGCAATCTTTCCGTCATATATGGTTATAATCTAATAATTCCTTTATAAACCGAGCCTGTTTGATACAGACTGGTGGTATCGGCGTGTTTGCTCACTGCGTTTATATGGAACTGGACTTCGTCTCGAGCCAGTACAAAAGCAGAAAAAAACAGAGAACACGAAAAGGGATATATACTTTGGGCTCGGTCAATACTGCGTCTTAATTTTCATCAGAACTGAATCGCTTTGTTGTGGAAGGTCGAGATGAAAATCTGCAAATTCGATTCTTTGTTACGTTTTTGATCTAATATATGTGCAATTTGGAGAAAGAATTGCACAGAGAAAGATATTTTACTTTCTATGCAGGAGAAGTGATTAAAAAGAAAAACTACTCGTAATTCGAGAATTAAGACTATTTTGGACAAAACAAAAAAAAAAAAAAGAAGAGAATCATAAAGAAAGTAAAAATATATCAGTGGCGTAATTTACGTACCTGTAGACTTCCTTTGTGCTTAATTGAATGGCTCGAAGTTTACTATCGGGTAGGTTGGACAACAAGTTTTCTCCAGAAGTCTCGTATCACGTTAAATACAAATAAAATCGACGATACGAAACATGTCGAGCACAGCTCTGTTGATTTGCTCCGCTCCGATTGTTAGCTCCAAGAACACAGGATGTTATTGGGGCTATGCTTGCATTTCAGAATAACTGATATTCACAAGAACCGTCCCAGGTTGTCGGAAGGACACAACTTTTGTTTACAATTTTAGGAAATTCTGTCTGTCGTCTTGGTTGCATAACCGTCACAGATTCAATGCAAAGATGCCTCGGGGGAGATTTGATATTTTGATATTCTCCTTAATGCTCAATTGGCATCATTAGAGACCATGAGAAATAGATTTTTTTATTTTATTCTTATTGCTGAGTAGTTTGTTGGTATCAATTATGCGGGAGAGTAGGAAAAAGTCGCTCTTTCGCAAAACATCTGGGATCAGCTATGAAGTTTGATAAATTTAGTAACACTTCATACAAAGTAGGCACAAATATCAAGCACTCACCTCGATACAGGACTAGTTGAGGATGTTGGTGATGTTTTCTTCCTCGTAGAATCATAAAGAATCTAGCGATTTTTGACCACAATTTTTTCAGTTAATTTTTTGTCAGCAGGTGTTTGCACTAAAGTGCTAAAACCCTAATATGGCATTTCACTGAACTATTCCTTTACACAAGATGACACACACCAGCCAAAAGTAATTTTCTGACATAACCGATGTATTTCACACGATTTTCCTAATCAATATCAATAGACCTGAATACAGCACAGCGAAAGGGAACGGAATAGTTCACATAAAATTGAATAAGATGACATCAAACAAACCTGGTAGGAATATATTAAAAAATAAATACAAACAAACAAAAAGCAAAAAGCTTAATATATCTGTCCTTGTCAATATATGAAGAAATGCGGACCGATTTGAAAAGAGCGATCGCAGGTAGAGGCACATTTCTATAGAAAGTCACAACTTCTTTAAATATAACTTAGTTATTGATATCTAGAGCCGAATTTTCAATGTGGGCGTATAATAAAAATTAAATCAACGAAAAGTGTATCGAGACGTTTTTCCACGTTTGAAATTGAACTTGTAAATTTGATGAGGTTTTCTTTTAATAATAACTAGTGACAAAGGCGGATGTTTATCAGATAAGAAACAATTTAACAAAGGAAGTCTGACTCAGGCAGGTGGATACCGCCAATGATTTTTGACTGTTTCTTATGAATCATGGCATAAGCCATCTACACATTTCCCTTTGGCAAAATAAAGTGATTTGTTTCTACGATTTCCTGTGCTAAGAATAACAGTGGTGTTCGCCTGAGTTAAAAATTTTCAGAGTTTCCTTGTTGGTGTCATTCTATCCCATTGATGAGTTTGGTTACACCTTTAAAAAAGGCCTTTTTTATCTACCAGCTTTTTCTCAATAATTTTAGACACATGCCTTAATTAAGGATTTTTCCAGTTTTAAAGAAAACAAGCTTAACCAGCATCTAGGCTATGACTGGTGCTGGGGAAAAGATGTGAGATTTGACTTCACGATAGCGATCTAAAATATTAACATGATTGCCCTTTCTTAAGTTTTCCCGGCTTCTGCGCATGTCTACGATGGGGAAGGCAACCTTCAGCGATGAGAAATTGACATTAAAGGATAATTCATTATTTATCTATTGGGGTTAGAGGTGGAGTCGGAGAATTTTAGGAGGGATAACACGGTTTTCACGAGGGATTGGAGGGGAGACCAGTCGTCGCTAACAGGGTACAACTGCTTTTTCGTCACTATTTCTGTTCTGCTCTTTGATGGTACTTAGAGCGACCCAACCACTACGATTCTATTGTTTATTGTAAGCCTATGACTCAGTGATTTTATGTTTATAAAAGTGGAGGTTTTACAAGCATTTCGCGTTTCCATCAAACTAAAGATATCGTTCGTTATTTGGTCTCTCATCATTATCATTATCGTCACTGGTAAGAGTTAGGTAGCCAGCCAACACACCGTTTACAAAATGTGAAAGAAATGTTACATACATGTCCAACTATCCATACTTATTTACACGTTGTTGCTGAAATTATGAACTAAGATAGTTCTTAAATTCGCCAAGAACATTAATATGAGGCATTACAGGTACAAGGAACTGATTACATTCTCAAGCCTTGTTATGGGAAAAGAGAACTGAAACATTACTTTCTTTCAATAGCCTTGAACTAGCATAAACTTATGGCTAATCCATATACGAGTAATATCGCTGAGGTTTACAAAATCTTACAGATTTTGATATCACTTAAACCCAAGATATTTTTGTACATGATGGACAAACGTGACCTTTCCTTCTTTCTACACTGTTACAAAGCTTTTTAAAATTTGTTCAACATGGTGATACTTGAGGACCGGTTAAAAGTCGTTTCTAAAAACTGCAGGCTGCTGCTGACAGCTTTCTCTTTGATCAGCTGTCAACACAAAACATTTAACTATGGGACCAAAGCAACAGAAGTGCGTTCTTTTTACGAATTATCCTCTAATCAAGGTTTCATGTTGTTGATCGAGCTCACGAAACATCTATACTTGTGTATTGAAGTTTTCCTGACGGACTTTGACCCCGTGCTTGCTCTCTCTTTCCATAGCTGGGGAGCATGTTATTTCAGTTCCAGAGATGGTGTATTGTCTGATTGAGATTGCTGTGGTGTCGGATAGTTTAAGCTTAGCTCTTCTTTTCCGAATTTGTTCACCAACCATGCTATTGCTGGTATGGTCATAAAAGCCCTCTTAAACGGGCGCATGCGAAAAGCGTAAAGAAACTG
This sequence comes from Stylophora pistillata, assembly GCF_964205215.1. Lineage (NCBI taxonomy): Eukaryota > Metazoa > Cnidaria > Anthozoa > Scleractinia > Pocilloporidae > Stylophora > Stylophora pistillata. The sequence continues at coordinate 29,599,693 of NC_142519.1, read as the reverse complement.
ATTGGAAGCAGAGTTGATCAGAATGAACAAGAACTGCAAGTCTCGGAGCCAGTGGATTAGAACGCAGTTGCATGTGTGACATAAGTTAATGATATAGACCATTACACAAGATGGGAAAGAACACAAAATAAATGCAACTGCTATCATAAGAAGAGAGTTTGTTGCCTTCTGCTCGCGTTGCTGTTGTTTTTCTCGTTCGAGCTCGTTGCTCTGAACTTGTGCGGAAGTCTTCCTGTGCCGTTTGAGGAAGTGACACACACGGAAGTAAACGAAAACAAGAACGATCGAAGTGACAATAACTGCAGCGTTAGCAAAGATGAAAGCCAGTCTGAAGAAACCAACAACGAGATAGAGAAGGGGAAGACCAAGAGAGAGAATCCACAGAGAAACAGATACCTTGATTGTGCGACTTACGGAATGCTGTGCACGATTTAAGCGGTATGACCTAACCACTTGGTATCTGTTGACCGCTAATGCTACTATGCTGAGGACCGAGACCGTCGAAGTAAAAAAATACGACACGTGGACCACCCATTGAACATTCAAGAGTTCGTCTACCTTGAGGGCTTCTTTGACGTGGAAGTCAACGAAGATTGGATCTGTGATCGTTCCTATGATGAGGTCTGAAATGGCGAGGTTCAGTACCAAATAATTGAATGAAGTTTTCAGCTCTCCGGTTGGGTTCCATATCACAGCCCAGCAGATGAGTAAGTTACCTGGCACAGTAACAAGGGTCAAGATAGCGGCCACTACTGATGTGGTTACAGAGGTCGCGAATGGGGCCCACTGATCTTGGCAGTAGTTGGATTGGAAGACCATTTTTGTAAACGTATGAGCCTATGAAATGAGTAAAGGCCACATTTATCAAACTTTGATTACTTGCAACCTTGCGATTAACTGCCTTCGAAACTCTGCTCGTTCTGTAAATGCAACTGTGTTACTTTCGGGTTTGAAACTCATTCTGTATCTGCGCTAAACCATTCAGTTGATTAACGCTAAAGTGTTATTTTTCAAGTACTACGCTATGCACATGAGTGTTGTCCAATACTCCTGAATCGAAGCGACTCATAAGGCGTGGTAGTCGAGTCGTGAAATGCAACTTATTACTGGGACCGTGACTTAAAATATATAGTTAGAGAGGTAGGAGAAGAGTACCCTGAACGATTTCTCGAATCGTGAATGAGAGTTATTACTCGTACTTGAGTGGTTGAATGCATCACATTAATGGGACAACATCATATCCTCTGGTACTCACAGTAAGATTTCGAATAGGTGTATAACCTACCACCAATATACGGATCATGTACATTTTCCTTGCAACCATCCATCTCTCACGTGTTCAGGTATTTTTTGAAATCCATCATGAGCCTCTTTAGTCAAATGGAACACGGTACAAGTCACAGAGACTGTTTTAAATTCATCACTTTCCTCTATTGGAGTGCGAGAGTGATCGAGTAGTGCTTGATTGAAGCGACAGTAGGAACGTACAATTCTTCTCTCTGTGTACCTGTGGAACGACGCATACTCATTTTGCCTCTTTGTTTGTTTTGCTGCGCGAGGTGTTGAATGTTTTTGAAAATATGAAAAAGTCAGAACGTGTAAATCTTCGCTGCCTGTGTTTGAAGAACAACACATACAGATACTGGCCTTTTTTTCCGTGCGATTTATCAAGTGTTGTTCTTTCTTTTTTCCTGTGCGAGTTATCAGTGGAATATTGTTCTCAGTATGAAGAAGTGTACCTGTGGTTCTAGAACGACGCATGCACACTTTTGCCTCTTGATTGTCTCACTGCGCGAGTTCTGGAGTGTTTTTAATAAAGCGGAGGGAAGTGTTATTCTTCACTGCCTCTAATTACAAAACGATGCATATAGGTATTAGCCTCTTTGTTTATTTTGATGTGCGAGATATTGAATGTTTTCAAAACGTGAAGATCGAAAGATTCCACAAAATCTTCAGAGTTCCGTTCTCCTACCTCTCTCACGATATATTTGAAGTTCAACCAATAAGATGCCCTCCAAAACCCGACCACGAGTCATAACTCCCATTCATGATTCGTACGAATCGAACGATTCAACAAACTATTTCATAAAGAAAGTAATGCCATATTACTAGTGCCTACATGCACGAAGCCATATCACAACAAGGCGAGTATGCCACTGTTCCTTACACGAAACCAGGAAGCAGTCATGACACCACGACACAAGACTGGATTGTTGAAGACTCACTAGCGTATCGAGGGCCAATTTTGTGGAACTTAGCGAATGAAAATACCTTTACTCTTAATCCTAACAAACTCACAAAATAACTCATGAGTAAAGACTATTTCAGGGACTTCAGCTTCGACAGCTTATCTGAATCTACCTCTCGAAACAGACAAATTGACAACGCTTATTTCTAAATATGTAATGATAAAATTTGATTTATTCTTACATCATGATTTTCGGTTTATGTTTATATCTTTAATTTGATCGTAATGATAATAACATTTTATTTACAATTACTTCTTAGGTTTATTGTATAAGTAGTATGTATGTGGTTTTTTTCATTTCGATCGTACTATAATGAAAACGACCCCAAAAGCTTTTATCTTTAGTTCTTGCCGTGTATAAATAAGGCTTTTTTCCTGTTCTGTTCGTTTGGGGTGCCTTTCTCCTACCTCTCTCATGATGTGTTATACGGATAATGGTGCATTTATCGCATCAGACGGCATTTTCGAGTCGTATCAGTTACTGAGTATTGGACATATGTAGAGTCGCGGTGCGTCTAATTAGTTTCGTGGATAATAAGCGAAATACCACTCACCGACAGAGAGAGTTTAAGGTGACTGCTGTAGAACTTCGCCGATCACATATATGAAAGTTCTTTTCATCTGCACCCCTCTTCAGGCATGGTTTAGAAATGTCAAAATAAGATTTCCGCGAGCAATTTAAGAGATTTCAAGTGCTGATAATTACAAGAAAGTGAAATACCGCAAAACTACAAAAGTAGCACCATATCAGTTCGGGCTAAAGATGATTTTCTTTTGAATAAAGCGGCGTCACGATTAGCATGGAAAAACATGAAAACAAACTATTTCGCCCAGAGGGATCGGGAAAATTTTTTTGTTAGAGGATCATATTGGCGAGCGTATTGTAGAGCTCAAAACACGGAAATATCTGTTAAAGATAAATTCTGCCAAGGAAAAATTGCTTTATATGATTTCGAACTAATGATATCAACTGATGGCTCGGCGTAAGTTTCGAAAGTTCTGTATTCTCTATCTTCGCACTACGTGATCGATGTCAAGACTGTTTCGAATTGACACGTGTTTCCAACTCTTGCACCCTCTCTTTCGGAAAAACTATTTCGCTCAGAGGAATCGGGGAAAATTTTTTCGTTAAAGGATCATATTGGCGGGTATACTGCAGACCTCAAAACACGGAAATATCTGTTACAGATAAATTCTGCCACGGAAAAATTGCTTCATATGATTTCGAACTAATAATATCAACTAATGGCTCGGTGTAAGTTTCGGAAGTTCTGTATTCTCCATCTTCTCGCTATGTGATCGATGTCAAGGCCATGTTTCGAATTGACGTGTGTTTCGAATTCTTGCACTCCCTCTTCCGGAGAATCTGGTGGTTATTGAAAATTTCCATTTTACCTCATTTTATCGTTAATATTTAATTAATTTTACGCTTAATATTCAATTATCTTCCGGTTTTCTCCGAAAATTTCTAGAAGTTCAAACACACCCAGAAGGCAGCTAACTCGCCCACAAGCAATAAAAGATTGAAAGATTCATCATTTTGATTGGTTCTCGTGGTCATGCATATTGCTTCTCTTTTCGATTTTTTTCTTTGAAAATACCTGCAAAATATGTTTAGGCCATTTAAACCTTTTTATCTTTAATTATTCCAGTTCTCCTCGACGGCGTTTTTCATTCTTTAATATCCTTTACCGACATAAACTTAAGAAATATTTTTATATACACATATCGTTAAAACCTTCAAGGATGTTTCGAAGGGTCTGGGGTTTATTCAAAAGTCATAAGTACAAAAGTGATGTCACAAATTATCCCACGGAACTTTAACTTCTAAATACTGGTGATCTCAATTTCTTGAATGCACAATCATTAAAAGAAAACTATCGAACCCAGCCATCATACAGCATGCTCTCCCTGATGCTCTTTCTTCAGCTTTCTGTGCTAAATCCATGTGGAAATATTTTAAACGTTCTCACCATCTCAGAAATTTTCAGATTATTCCTTGCGGATCTCAATGTAATTTGACTTTAGTTTGTTCGTTTGTTTGTTCTTCAAATACGCGTTCAGTTTTCAAGGGTTCGAAAATGAACTCAACCACACGCCGTAATCTTTTATCGAACAAATTGAAAACATTTAGTATAAGCAAGAGGTTATATGGGCTACCCTCATTTTCGTAGCGCACATGACAAAAAATAGGACTCATTGACAGCTACAGAATTACACGATTTTCTCCTCTGTCTCAGCAAGTCAGCAACGTTATTTTTACCATTGCTGTTACTCAAATTTGGAACCACTTAGAACTCTTACCTACAACAACCTGAAACAACTTTGAGGACAATCATAATAAGCAGTGTGTTTTGTTTATCTGTGAAGACTAATCATCACAACTAAATTCTGTTTATCTGAGTTCCAGACGTGACAGGAAAAAGCTTTTTGATTTTCTCACGCCGAGCAGTCACTCACTCGCGATGAAACGATATCCTAGACTAAATTGGCTCGTATAAAAGAAACTGTTTGGGGCTGCGTCGGTGGGGGTAACGAAATAATTTGAAAATATTCGCTCTGACGAAGGGCTAACGCTCGAAACGTCAGCTTTTATAATCGTAAAGGTGGCCAATTTACCATTTCAACTTTGTTGATATATTCAAATTATTTCGTATTCAAATACCTTGCTTGTTCAAACCAGCCCGTGTTATCCTAAAGGAAAATTCATCACTTGACGAAGGAATTCCGCATTAAATTGCACGCGAAAATCGATGTCGCACGATTCGCGAAGCGAATCGTGCGATATCGGTTTTCAAGTGCAATTTAACGCGGAATTCATAAGTCAAGTAATGGATTTTCCTTGAATCGCATAATTGAATAAAAACAAGAAAAAAAAAAAAAGAAAACAGCATTACTTATAGTTGTTATGTATACGTAAATGCGAAACGATATCACTTAGTCTCGTTTTAACTCACAATTCCACGCTAAATACCTTGCTTCGTTAACCAATCAGGATGGGAGATCTTATTCAACGATGCGATTCTATGTTAAACCTTATTTCAGATACACCGTTGTAAAGTTTGCTGTCTGCCTAGTTAGAATTGTAAAATTATACGTTGTAACGTATAATCTAGAAGAGACATTCGAGACCTATTACAAAAGGCAGATAGGAAGCTCTTCAAGGCACGCTCCGCTGACTCCTATTGCCCGCTAAGCAAAATTATTCCGAAGAAAAAAGAGAAAAAATATAACCTCAGAAACTGAACTGTCCATTATCCTGGAATAAAAATTCGGAAAGGTTTAAAAATGTGTTTGTAAATAGGCTAGTTTTTAAATATAATATTTACGTTATCATTTGTCTAGTTATTTTTAATGATTCTTAGATTATCTTTTGCATATTTTTTGCGTGACTCTTTTTAATATTGTAACTTGAGATATGTACTTTTATCTTGAGAGAATAAAAATTATTATTATTATTATTATTATTATTATTAACATTTTCGTTCGACAGACTCTGAGGGCGATTTTCCATGTATGTGCATGCTGAGATGTATAAAAAGTGAATCTTCAGTACGCACTAGGGCTTTGATCAGTGTGTAGGGCTTTGATCAGTGTGTAGGGCTTTGATCAGTGTGTAGGGCTTTGATCAGTGTGTAGGGCTTTGATCAGTGTGTAGGGCTTTGATCAGTGTGTAGGGCTTTGATCAGTATTTGAGTTGATGATAACATAGTAAATGACAGTTTACGAACTATTCTCTGAAAGTGTTTCACCTCAGCTACTATGTTTCTGCTGTCAGAGCCTTGGCGTACAGCCCATAGCTTCAAACAAATTTAACAATTTGTTTTCCTAAAATTATTTCATTATACCAGGAAAGGACTTTTATCTAAAGGTGCATATTCACCAGGTTTTCCCTTCCATTTGAATCTACGAAACGACATTCTCCAGAGGAATCGTAAACATGCGCGTTTATTCGTCTCCCAAGCTCAAAATCTACCATCTCTCTTAATGTATCAACTCACACGAAGCTTGTACGACACAAGAAAATGCTAGAGCTTAGCTCGCTAGCGAGTTCTCTGATCAGTAGGCACTTAGTTGGTAGAGCAATCCAACATGATGTTTCATGCTCGTTTAAAAATGGCTGACATCTTCCTTTATGTGACAACCGGGCTCAAAATTTAGCGTCGCTCTAAATCTATGACTTTCTCCGGTCCATCATTGTAACTGCTGTCGCTTTACGTGCCGCGTTCCAGCTGCGTCCTTGAATCTTTTCATGAAAAAGCTCTTACAACGCTGGAATTATTTTTAACTGCGTGCGAACAAATAATGTGCCGGAAGCAATCTTATCTTGGACTATATTCTTGACTGTTTTCCACTCACGCACAGTTTTTTGAAAGACATCTGAAAACCCAAACCGAGAATTGTAGGTCATTTCAGGTTCTTAGGGTCGAGAAAAAAAAAACACTGATGTCGAGTGCCAAGGGAGGTGATCTTTTATAAAGGTGTATCCCAAACTGTTATCGACAAATTATCATGCGAAATCAAATCATGCAATCATACTTGAAATAAGTAGGAATCCATTGGTCATGGCATTTGTTTTACTTGCTTTGGATTACTAGAGAAAAAGTATCATCTTAATCTTTTACCATGAGCTATTTTTGAAATCACTAATAGATCTTACTTTATTTCATTAGCTTAATGTTTGACCGCGACTCAGGCCACAAAACGTTCTTAGAGGATGTATTTGAAAACGAGGCAAGGATGATTCCTGGGGGAAACTGGAGACCAGCCTCTGCACCTTGGACGAATGTGGTAAGTCTGTGATAATCTCAATGCCCGTTGAAGCCCTAAATGTAATAACTTCTCTAAATGTAATTAAGTCCTAAATGTAAGTCCATAATGTAAGTACATAATAAAGTCCTAACTGTACTAAGCCTCAAATGCAATATTTTAACTGTTCTTGTGCATTTACATTGAGATGTTAAAGCGACAACTGTTGCACCAGAGAATCCTCTGACCAAAACTAATGGCGTATTGCGGGCTCGCTCGCTGATTTTAATCGGTTTTTTTTTTTGTTTGAGACGTAGGCCGAGAAGCATGTACTAAAACCAGGAACACCGGAACACCCCGGAACACCGAATTTGACGGTGTAAAAAAATAAAATGTAGATGTAATTTGTTTACCCACGTAACACGAAAGAGCTTAGAAGCTAGAAGCAGGCGCTAAATATATAGTTTCTTAATGTTTCTTATCTTATTTCTTTTTGGTATAAATAAATGTTGTTGTTGTTCCGGTGTACCGGGTTGTTCCGGTGTTCCTGGTTTTAGTACATGCCGAGAAGCATTGGCAACAAACCTTCATATTGACGTGCTTTCGGCATCAAATCGACAGATCCCAAAAACAATAGAACGCTGACCAATCCGGCCATCTTGACCGAACAGGCTTGGTGAAGAAATTTTATATTTACGGCAAGTAATTTTTCACGGAAAAAATGCGTTTTCTTTTTAGTAATTACGGATAACGGAAAGTATTTTCTTTGTTTGACGTATCGCCACTGGCATATCATTCACAGTTCACGGCTTGTAACTTTTTACAATCACGAGTCACGGCAATTAAAAACAGCCAATCACGTTTCACGGAAAACCCCCACATTTACATTTAGGCATGGAGACGAGACAGACGAGACAAAATTATTTGTCTATTCATTTACTAATGCACAAAAACCTGCGACTAGTTGTTAAAGAATCATCGCATGAAAACTGAAAATTCTTAACTTTGGGATCCTAAAGAAATTTATGAGAAGACAAATCCGAATCTGCGGAAGCATTGTAGCAGTTGTAAACGAACGATGTAGTTAATTTGATATTACCCCCAGTGTTTTTTACCTATTCAGACTGGGAACAATCTAGGACGTAGGAAAGAACTGAAGCAGAAACTGTTTCCAAACAGAATTTACATAAACTTCAACATTGCCCTTATTGAGGGATACAACTCGTTAATCGACAGCAGATAAAGGCGTATTCTTTGCATTTTCTTCTCAATACATAGGACATTGTCTGACTGAGCGTCCCCCATAATATCGAAAGTGATGACGCAGGAATATTAGCAGCTGAAGGCTTTTGCCTCAACTTTAAGTTAGACTTTGAGAGGTATTTCTTTTACTGTGCGAGAAGGTTGGAAGATGTTCTTGTTTTCCGCGATGAGCGATCGTCTCGGTATTTGGTTAAGGTATTTGCTTTCTCTTTTCTGTTGTGACTGTTTAAAAAGAGACTACCGTAATTTGCGGCCGTTTACCCGCGGGTAATCTGTTGATTTGCCTTAAACACGCGCCACTGCGGGTAATAGGGAGGTGTGGGTTATGTGACAATTTTGAAATCTGCTGGTAGTTGAATTGAAAATAATTCTCACCTACCTGCTTTTCCACCTCTCAAATGATTTTTATCGTATCCAGAGTGCCATGAAGCGGCACGAAAACATGATGCCGACTCAAGTTTATTTCACACATACCATCTTTTCTTGAATAGAAGCCGCCCTTGATTAGAAGCCGCCTTTGAAAAATAGAAGCCGCCCTTGAATAGAAGCCGCAGAAATTCCGTGAAAAGAAAAACTAGAAGCCGCCCTTGAATAGAAGCCGCATTATTTTCGTTTTGAAAAAAACATAGAAGCCGCAGCTTCTATTCAAGAAAATACGGGAATTAGTTGCGCGACGAAATATGTGTTATCCGCACGCGTGTAAACAAAACCTTGCTGGTGACAAAAATATTCCAAGTTAACACTAGCTTGAGCTGACGAGAATTTTCCTGTTTTAAGGTAATTGTTAGGCCCAGTAGAACCAGAGATATCGATTTTTTTGAAATCAACAAATCAACATGGCGCTGAACGATCGCTCGCACAAAATGTGGCCACGAATTCGCATTCTGTCAGGGATGAAACGTTGTGAATTCTAGAGCCTTTTTTTCTTTACCAGTGCGGGTAATCTGTTGACTTTTCTTTTCGTAATAAGGGACATCGATCAGAAAGCGACAACATGTAGCGATCTTTCTTGTCCTGTCAAGAAAGATAAATCTAATTGGTGGTCATTCTTGTTATATACCTACCTTGAAATTCAAGTTTCTTGACGGCACACAATAAGACTGATTAGCGTAATGACTTATACATTGGAAATGCGCCAGTACATCACAAAATTCATCCTGAAACTTGCTCTCAGTGTTAGGAAGACGGCTGAGGTTGCAATCCGACCGAGTCCTTCTATTGTTGTTGAGAAAGAGGAAATGTGGCGTGATGTGCCACAGAAGGGAAATTTCCCTTTTGAATTAAGACAATTCATCCCAGCGGCATTACACAATCCGCACTGGATACTCTGAAATATGACCTTAAGAATAAACAGACAGAAGTTCAAAGAAAAAATTATTTTAAAACCGTTCGATCTTAGCATAGGTTTAAAAATGAGCTATTTACAAAGCAAACATTTATTTGAAAAGTAAAAACCAAATGTTTTTTACACTAGGTCATTATCGGGGTAAATAAGTACCGTCCGCTAAATAACATATTTTATATCGTATATATGCACGATCCTTCGCAGTAAAGCACTATTTGAGCAATAGTGAAAATCAGACCTGAAAAAAAAATTTCAGGCCTGTACGGCTTGTTAGCTCAATTGGTAGAGCGCTGCACTAGTATCGCAGAGGTCAGTGGTTCGAATCCCGTACAGGCCTGAAATTTTTTTCAGGTCTGATTTTCACTATTGCTCAAATAGTGCTTTACTGCGAAGGATCGTGCATATATACGTTTCATAACCGCAGTTCATACATATGTTTCATATGTTTGTTGTTGTTTGATTTATCATCTACGGGTTTATGTCGAATTAATTTGATGGCCTGCTCCCAGTTGGCTTGTTAGCTCAATTGGTAGAGTGCTGCACTAGTATCGCAGAGTGGTTCGAATCCCGTACAGGCCTGAAATTTTTTTCAGGTCTGATTTTCACTATTGCTCAAATAGTGCTTTACTGCGAAGGATCGTGCATATATACGTTTCATAACCGCAGTTCATACATATGTTTCATATGTTTGTTGTTGTTTGATTTATCATCTACGGGTTTATGTCGAATTAATTTGATGGCCTGCTCCCAGTTGGCTTGTTAGCTCAATTGGTAGAGTGCTGCACTAGTATCGCAGAGTGGTTCGAATCCCGTACAGGCCTGAAATTTTTTTCAGGTCTGATTTCCACTATTGCTCAAATAGTGCTTTAATGCGAAGGATCGTGCACATATACGTTTCATAACCGCAGTTCATACATATGTTTCATATGTTTGTTGTTGTTTGATTTATCATCTACGGGTTTATGTCGAATTAATTTGATGGCCTGCTCCCAGTTGGCTTGTTAGCTCAATTGGTAGAGCGCTGCACTAGTATCGCAGAGGTCAGTGGTTCGAATCCCGTACAGGCCTGAAATTTTTTTCAGGTCTGATTTTCACTATTGCTCAAATAGTGCTTTACTGCGAAGGATCGTGCATATATACGTTTCATAACCGCAGTTCATACATATGTTTCATATGTTTGTTGTTGTTTGATTTATCATCTACGGGTTTATGTCGAATTAATTTGATGACCTGCTCCCAGTTGGCTTGCTAGCTCAATTTGGTAGAGCGCTGCACTAGTATCGCAGAGGTCAGTGGTTCGAATCCCGTACAGGCCTGAAATTTTTTTTTTCAGGTCTGATTTTCACTATTGCTCAAATAGTGCTTTACTGCGAAGGATCGTGCATATATGCGTTTCATAACCGCAGTTCATACATATGTTTCATATGTTTGTTGATATTTTATATCCGTAAGCAATTGCCGATGAGAAGCTAAAGTTGAAACTGGGCTTCAAATAATTAATCAGTATCATTAATGTATAGATTTAGCCCCGCCTAAAAGCAGAGCTCCGGTTAATTTATTTTCTAGCCTTTTTTTTTATTTCTTATTAATCCTTGGAGCTGCCTGTCGAAGAGGTTATCTGAGGAAATGTAGGGCTAGTTTGGGTGGGGGAGGGGGAAGGGGGAAATTGGTGGGGTCTGGAGCCTAGGGACGATGTTCTCGCAACTTGCAAAACGATCAACACGCATGTTAGTCAGCGGTATTTATTAGCAGCCAAAGAACTTCGTGATGTTTTGAACATATTTTTACAAGGATAGGGAAGGTATTCTTCTTCGGACAGACAGTATCAGTTGAAATTACATCAAGTGACTAGAAGGAAACACACATGATTCGCTGCAACTCTGAGTTTCGTGCGTTAAGCACTCATCAGGCAGATTTAATTTTGAATATATAATCAGTTGAAATTATATATTCTATTGAGTGTGTATGACAATTTCAGCATGAGAAAATCAGTCAAAATTGAAAGAAACAACTGTAAACGACTTCGAGTTAAGACAGATTTTGCTTTGACTTTGTCAATGAAGGATTTGATATAAAGCAAAAATATCTCGCTCTAATAAGAACCAAGAAGGATTTATTTATTTATTTTGAGAATCGAGAAAGAGAGCCAGCTGTGATTGCAGCACAATAAACCCAAGAGGGTCGATTAAACTTTTTTTTCTGTTTTGACTGTCCTCTGCCGCTTTCTGCGACTTCGTAAGTCATTGTATTTGAGAAGCGCAGGGGCGTATTTAGTTAAGTTTAAAACAGAAGCATAAAGTATTTGAATAAGCTTTGCGTTTGAAAAGTCTCCAGTTTTTCTTTTCCCTTCTTTTAATTCCTTTTACAGATTTCTATAAATGTTCTTTTACTTATCTTGCAACAGCGGTTTATTCTTGGTGTTTTCGTTGAAAATTTTGCGCGGGGAATTTGTGCGTGGCTGGCCAGGGGCTCGTTTCTCGAAAGTGCCGGTAACTTAATGGGCCCGAAGCCATGTTTTAAAATACAAAAATTTAAAGGGTAGGAAAGCAGGTTCTGGCAACCAAACCAGTCTTTTTTGTTTCTGTAGGGAATAGTTTTATTGTGTCATTTTCAAAACTTTTAAAGTCCCCATCTTGAATGAAAACAGAACAGCTTTACGGGTCCATTAAATTACCGGGACTTTCTAGAAACGGGGCCCAGATTGATCCACTCGCACATGCCCAAAGTTTGACCGCTGGTTTCAGTGATTGTACGGTTATGCTGTACAGTCAGTGGCACCTACCGCGCCAGCTGCGTCTAATCTTAGTCAACACTAGGCTTTACACTTACAACTGCAATTACAAAGAAGAATAATTGCAATGGAACATTCGTCATCCCTTCTCGCCGCAAATAAGCTGATGTCTACGTCTAAAACAAACTGAACATCTATTAGCTTATCACCATCGTTGACTATGCCTTTGTCGGCTTCATTTTGCAATTCAGGCTCCGTTTCGTTCGTTCGGCAGCCATGTGTAATCCTTTAGCTATATCTGCAGTCATATACGTGTCGCCACCATCGTCGACGATATTATCAGGTCCACTTTTTGCGTCAATGTCATCCTGATAATCAACAGGCCATTTCAAAATCTTACTCCATATTTATTTAATCACTTTCACCAGAGTATGGTGAGGGTCGCACAACAGAGCGAGGCTCCAAATTAAGTGCGCCCAATATCCCACCCATCCTACCCCAGGGGAGGACATCCATCACACAGTAATCTCGTGTGTGGGAAATTAACGTCTCCTACCCCAACCCTGCAGGAGACGGGACCTCCATTTATTCGTCCCTATCGGAGAAGACTAGAATATCTAACCATTTCTTGATGTTATAGAAAGGTAGCAAATTCTTCTCAATTATTTTAAGACCCTGAGTGTTGGTCCGGCTGGGGCTCGAACCCTCGACCTCCCGCACAACAGTCCAGCGCTCTATCCATTGCATTTTATTTGCATAATCCGCGGAAGCTTCTCCTTCTTCTAGGTCATTTGCTTCGTAGTCTTCTTCACTACCGTCGTTGTGATCCGTAAATTGTTCCAAGTTGATATAGTGTTCGCCGTGGTTCTTAGCAAAATGTCCAAGGTACACGGTAGCTGCTGAAACACTTGCTGAAGAACTGAATACATGCTGCCCACCAACTCCTAGAGTGGACACTATTTGGAGGTCGATGTTGTACAGGTATGCTGGTGCATACATTGTTATCTGATCCCCATAGGTTTTATCTCGAGCCATATGAGTTAAATGGTCGTCCCAGCAAGCGAACTCATCATCCGCCAAATGCTCCAAAAGAGGGAGGCCGTCGCTATCGCCTGGATTACTTTCTAAGTACACTAAAATTTCCTTCCTCATGGTTTTAGCTCGACTTATTCTCAATAAGGTTGTCCCTCAGAGTGAAAGCCAGCATCCCCGCACCAGATCATTTCGTCTTTTCAAATTCCTCAACCACTACTTTGTTCACCTCTGATGATTTTAACATTCGACGCCCCTCGTAATAAAGTGCCTTATCGCCATGGTCTTCTTTTACTGATATCCTTTCGCTGGGACTCCAGTATCGCACAGCAGCTGAACGCATTTAACAAAGTCTAGCAGGGCTTCAGCGACGTCGTCTGCTAAAGCAGAGGGTTTCCTGTTCCCTTCAGAGTTTCCACGATCTTTATAGGCCATACACCTATCCAACAATAATGCTAGTGTAGCGGCCGCCTTTACCGATTAATAAAGGGACGCGAGAAAACTGTAGTGAAGCAACCACAAGTCTAACAAAATCAGGCTGGTCCGTTTATTTAAGGCTTGATAGACGATAACTTGATAAACACGAACTAAAGATTAACAACAGTTCGATCGAAATTCAACCATACTGACCGTCAAAAACTGTTAGGTTCCAACACAAAACACGAGCGTGTTCCTCCTTAAATTCTAGCCACATAAAGATTTTTGTCACGGTCCTAAAGCGGTTCAGAGTCCACGTGCGAATCCAAAATACCCGTATAAAGAGATCACGTGACGCAACAAAACTAAAGCTGAGAAGGCGTTACAGCCGTATAAAGAGATCACGTGACGTAAAAAAACTAAAGCTGAGAAGGCGTTACAGCTAGTAATGCTAAAACCATAACGGCTAAAAAATTAAATCTTATGTTAAGTCAAAGCAAGTATTAGCGTACTACATTTGATGTAGATCTCAAAGAAAACTGCCGTGGTCCTTTAAATTCCTAATGACATGTCCCCAGGGCATATTATTAACAGATGCTAATGACTTTGCATAGCAAGTAAAAAGATGCTGATTTATATCAGCGAGCCTGCAATGTGACATGAATACTGATCAGAGGATTTTTTGGAGCAACAGCTGTGACTTTAACACCTGAATGTGGATGTCCGCTATAACAACAATGCATTAGCGCAGTCAAACGATTGCACTGGAGGCTTATTACATTTAGGACTAAATGTTATTACATTTAGGACTTTATTGCATTTAGAACAAAGTGTTATTGCATTTAGGACTTTATTACATTTAGGACTTCAAAAAATGCTCGCTGTTTCAAGTCTTTTTGTGTCTTATATTCGTGCCTTTAAATGGTATTTTTTGTGTGAGATCTCTTGGACTGTCAAACGTTTATCAGCTAAATAGCGTAAAAAAGGTCGATTTTTTTCCCGTTTCACAGCATGGTGATAAGATTGACGAGAAAGAAAAGATAAAATGTCCAGAGGGATGGGAGTGGACTAGAAACTGGCAGGTCGATGACAATAGAGCTGTAGACGACGAAGGTATCGTTTCGACTAAAATTTTTTGTTACTTTAACACTTGTGTACACTTTTAAAATCCTATAGCAATTACAAATTGAGAATCGACCGACAAGACCAAGACCGGTCATTTTAAACGTAAACACTCTGATGCACCCCTCCTCCTGAACAACGCTGTCCTTAAGGAACAACACTATGCTCAAATTTAAGGTATCTACAATTTTGTTCATTAAAAAATACCTGTTATCTCTCGGCCACTCTGCTCACTTGACGAACACAGGGCTAAATTACGATGCCAATTATAGTGCTTTGCAAATGGTTCTACTGTATGTACTTATCTGGCCGGACAGGTTTGTTCAATGTCAAAACAACGCAGTTTATGACCAAAGAAAATTGCAAATGGATTCAAGAGGGCTAATTTGTTTTCAGCATGACTGCATTTGCAACATACGTGACGCATAAGTTAGTCAGTTGATATCTTTGCTTTACTTTAGGATGGGAGTATTCCGTTGATGTATCATACGGAGTGTATGGTGCCATTCAGAAGGCTTACCATTTGGTGAGGAGAAGACGATGGGTCAGGGAGAGATTACTGAAGGATCCAAAGGCTGTTATCAAACAGGTAGGTCAAAAACTACTGTGTCTTGATCTGAGTTACAGTAATTAGGCTGTGCTCGTGCATGGAGGGGGGCAGGAATATATAGAATCTCGTAAGCTTTGAAAGCAAGCTAAGCAGTCACCGTTAGCAAAAAAGTTAATTTGGTAAGCCTTACATTTAGATTTGAAGGTTGCGTCCAATTTTCAAAACTTAGCGAGAGAGACTTTTTCGGTTTTTGAGAATCTCACTGAAAACCATCAACATGGGGTATTTTCCAGCTTTAGGTCTTGTTTTCAGTCAGAAAAATTAAGGGTTTCTCAGTTCCACATGCTAAATGAGATTTATCAGGAATCATGAGAGAAATTTCGCGAGAGGGTTGTTCGCTTTAAAGGCTGCTATTGGATACTGGTGCATGGTAATCATAACATGCCTCCACGTAACAAACGCACTTTTTATTTTTTAGAAAGAGCTTGAAGAGTTCGAAAAGGAAGGGTGGGAATATGCTCCAATTTTTACGGCCAAATTCCACCACAAAGAAAGGAAGATTGATTTCGTCAGGCGTCGGCGATGGCACCGAAGAATGGTTTCAAAGGGGGGAAAGGACGCCAAAGTGTCCATGCCTCCTGTGTGTCTTCTCGAGCTTGAGGACGAGGTGAGAATCTGGAGCTGTGTGAGTGCGATCGTATTTTTCATTGATGGCAAAGATCAATTCCAGAGAAAGCTTAATCTATAAACTAAGCAGCCAAATCAAAGTAGGGGTAAGATTCATAAAGGGCTGATGAAGATCAAGGAATACGCCTAAATGAACCTGGTTGTTAACAGCCTTCTATGATGTGATTGGTAGAGAAAGCGGCAAGAGTTTCATGCATGTCACAAGACGTAGAAATAATATTATGGACAATGTAGGAAGTATGACCCAGTCAGTATAGCTGCTCTAAAAGCCAATGATTATTTTCTGCTGTTGAACTATTTTTACCAACTGGATGTCTGTTTTCTGACCTGATTTAAAACTCGAAAGACAAGTGTTCTCGCAATATTCTTTTATTTTAAACAGGAGGAGAGCAAAAGTTGTTTGAGGAATATTCCAAGAATGTTTGTCACTTTTGAAAGTAAGTTAAATGATTAATAGGTTTTTTTATTGAACTATTTTTTATTTATCTATTAATAGATTTCTAATCCTGAAATAAAATGAAATCTGGCCAACATTGAGTGGTAAACCTCAGTTTCTTCAAAAATGAATAAGGCACGAACGAAAATCCAAGAATCATATGGGACCGACAACAGGCTATTTACACAAGAAGTATTCTTAAAGGACTCAGCAGCTCATCGAAAGAAAGCAAGTAGTTTGAATTTAGACTCATTTTGTTCGTGTTTTCAGAACCACATAAGTATCAGATGTGGGCCTACATTTATCAAGCACGTAACCTTCTCGCCATGGACGAAAGTGGGATGAATGGTAAAGGAAATATATGAATAGCTTTTTCAAACGAAGAGAATTTACCATTTTATATGATTCAATGAGTCATTGACATTGACATATATGTAAGCTTGATTCTTTTCTTTTCCTCAAACATCAGATGCCTACGTCCGCGTGGCATTTTGCAAGCAAAGCGCTGTAACAGAAGTGCTGACTCAGACTTTATGTCCCACCTGGGACCAAACGCTCATATTTGATAATGTTGAAATCTATGAGAGCGTGGAGAATATCGCCAAGAGCCCACCAAGTGTAGTGGTAGAGGTTTTTGACAAGGACACAGTGGTAAGTTTATATGTAATAAAACTAATAAATAAAGTTGTGATTCCTAGAATCATATCAATGGTGAGAAATAAGTTTTTTGTGCAGATATTTAGTTATAATATGAGGAGACTACTGAATTAAACTTTTATGCCGTTTGTAATGGTTTTGGTTGATATTTTGCCGAGAAAATCTTGAGGTTTGAAGTACGGTTGTGTGCGATAATTTTTTAAGATAAACACGCAGCGTTTTACTTCATCTCGAGGATTATAATGACAGAAGAAGCTTTTTTTGAGGAGCTCAGGCGAGGGGCATTGCACTGAGAAGTGCTTTTATTTATTTTTGAGTTTTTTATCCATCTTTAAAAATATAATCGATGAGACATCTCGTGCTAAGCTTTCACTTGTATATTGATGGCTGTTTCATGACATGCGCAGGGCAAAGATGGCTTTCTCGGCCGCTGTGTGATGTCACCTACGGTGCGTCTACATGGACACGAAACTCCTGAGCCGCAACTGCAGTGGTTCACCATCAAAAGAGGAGACGAGGAAGGAGGCGATATTTTAGCTGCTTGCGAACTTTTCCTTGTAAGAGTCTCATTTCTTTTTTTTGTTCCCCCGGCGTTCTCTTGCATTGCGCACAGTTACGTTTTTTTCAGGAGAGTCATCTGTTTATCTCTTTCGGAATTAGCTCTATGTTAACGAGCCAATGCTAAAATATGAAGCGGTTTCATCGCCAGTGTGATGTGGGGCTTCCAGGGAGGCTTACAGCATTGCTATGTGTTGGCACTCAATTACTAGAGCATAGACAGCTGAAGTACCCGAAGAATACCAGATGCTCACTTCTCAGGGGCGCGTGGACTTAGATTATAAAGTTGGTAATTAGGAGTCTCCAAGGTTTAATTGTTTGTCGTAAAACGTCCAGAAATGTCAGCCATTAGGCGTAAAAGTGAATCAATTTTAACAGTTAGCCTTAAAAACAGTTAAGTTTAAAAAAAGAAGGGTAAAAGTCCCTTTTAATAATTCGCAATAATTTATTTATATTTTAAAATTGCAGTGTAGGGAAGGAATCAGGAAAGGGATTTTACGAGGTATTTATCTCTTATTTTTAGGATGAAGATGCGGAGTTACCCTTCACCCCACCCATGAGAGGAGACTTGTATACCGTGCGAAGCGGTGTGCGCCCAAAGTTACAACGGTCAGCGATTGAGGTCAGCAATCGATGTTAGCGTCCCACTTTAATTTCAAGTTGTTATTTGAAAGAGAAATAATTTTGAAATATCCATAACTTGACTTAATCCCATTATTTATAGGAACACATTTTTATGTTACTCGACTTACTCTATCTCGCAAAAGCATCATAGGCTTGCAGAACTGTCGTCCTTTACCCACTCTCATTTACAGGTCTTGTGTTGGGGAGTGAGGAACATGAAAAAGTTTGAACTCACGAGCGTGACGTCACCAAGTATTGAGTTTGAGTGTGCTGGAGGTCTGGTGCAGTCTGACGTCATCAAGGATACGAAGAAGAACCCGAACTTTGAGAAACCTGTTTTGACAAGAATGATTGTGGTAATTACTACAACCTATCATGATCTTGAATGGGGAAACTTTGTGTTGTAATCTTGCTTGGGTTAGCTGTTGTCTCATATGTATAACAACCGATTTTCCGAAGAAAAAAATGTAAGGGAAGGTATTGAAGTATCTGGCATCAATTTATACCTTTTTGGGACAAGTACGTTGACCCTTTTCACAGTTTCGAAGCGTTTTGATATATCCTTTATACTAAAACGATGGAGAACACTGTATGAAAGAGAAGGTATTGAAGCATCCTGCACCAATTTATACCTTTTTGGGACAAGTACGTTGACTCTTTTCACAGTTTCGGAGCGTTTTGGTATATCCTTTATGCTAAAACGATGCGAGAACACTGTTTTTTGTTACTGAAAAAAAAAATAATACATTGTTTATTGAGAGAAGCAAAACAGGAGCTATTTGAAAACTGGTTATTTTGTAAACGCTGTCTTTGGCATCGAGAGCTGTTAAGCTTTTTCAAGAGTTTTGATCAGGAAGGTAAGCGAAATCGTATCAAAAAGTATGCGTTTTGAAATCGAAAATTGCATTGGTACATAATTCTTTTGAATTGCATTTGCGAGGAAAGAAGGAAATAACATGGTGAAAACGTTAGTGTGACTGAAAATATTTTTCTATGTTATCAAAGTGATAGCAGGTCAGTAATTTTGTAAAGGTTCGAACGTGGGCGGGACCCTGCAGGTCGGTTTCAATTCAACATAATGCTTGACGTCAGCACTATCACGTTTACTAACTTTACACTATATGCGGTTCACAAACAGAAAACTTAGTTCCTTCATAAAAGCTTCTAAGCCAGTACTTTTATGATTTTTTTTGTTGACAGAATCTTCCCGTAGAAGAAATGTATACACCAGCACTTAACATCCGTGTCCGTGACAACCGCTCGTTTGGTCGTCGCCCAATCGTCGGCGTTCATTCAGTGAGATCCTTCCAGAAATACCGCTGTGCGACACCTCAAATCATTGAGCAAACTGACTCTGGCCCTCGAGGACCACAAAAGAAAGGTGGGTTTGCACAGAAAATTGGTTCATGTTGATGAAGTGCGATGAAGTGCTTATGTGTTTAACATTAAGACAAGAAGCTCCCTTTTGTAGTTGTCAAACTTGTTTCTTCAAGTTCCCTGAATGTTAACAAGATGTCCTAATCACCTCGAGCATCGAAGACAACCATCCTACACGTCTAATCTTTGGGGTCTTGTGTTGAATAAAAAGGTTTCTTCTCTTCTTTAATCACAGGTAAGAATTATTTGCTTTGAAATCTGGACGGTATTTTTCTTACTGTTTTATCCTATGATTTTGTGTTTAGGGATCGCCGATAACGTTTCAACGAAAAGCGAAGAGGGCTCATATGTTGTCAATATCAAGGAATCGAAAAAGGTCAAGAAAAAGGTAAATAAATTTCAATCCATACATGAGTGAAAACGTACTATCCAGTTTCAAGAGTATAATCTCTTGGCAGTTTGGATAGGCTCCAACAATTGAGCTACCATCACCACTGCCTTTTGACCAATCGAAACTTGTTGTAAATAATCGGTGCTCACTGGTATAGCTAGAATTTCTTTTTTTTGAGGGGGGCGGGGGAGGGGACGCGGTTACGAACTGCACCCGTAATGCTAAGGGGTTAATACCACTACTCTTTCTCTTGTGTAAAAGCAAAGTCGGATTCACGCGACGAGAAGGACCAGTATCTGTATGGTATCTAGCATTGGAAAAGATCTATGTCGTACAGATTCTTCAGATTTACGCGTTCTCGCAAACCTAAATTGCAAGAATATTTCATAAAGAGAGGGGCACGGTACTCCATGGGTCCTACTAGTCACCCTGCCCAAGTGCTACGGTATTTGAAGTTCTTTGCAAGATCTTCTTTGCTTCATATTTTCTGTTTCAGAAAAAGAAAGAAGAAATCCCAGAGGAGTCCCTAGATTGGTGGTCGAAGTTTTTTGCCTCAATAGGGGATGAGGAGAAATGTGGAGAATTTCTCAACCAAGGATACGATAAGATGACGGTACTAAGTTTGGTTACTTCTAGCTAACCTTCAGTCTGTTGCAGGCTTTTAAGTACTAGAGAGTGAGAACATACTACCAACAAATTAAAGCGACAAAAATATATATTTTCCTTACTCTTTTTTCGTCTCGCAAATGTTATCCCTCTGAAGTAGGTGATATACTTCAGTGAAACCTGTGGTCATAAAACATCCTCAGGACTGGAAAAAGTGTCGCCTGAGTAGTTTCCATTCAATTAAGATAACAGATACAAGGGTCAGGGATCACTTTTTTCTCTAATCAGGACCAAAATGTGTTTTTGTCCTGTGAGTGTCGCCCGAGTAGTTTCCATTCAATTAAGATAACAGATACAAGGGTCAGGGATCACTTTTTCTCTAATTAGGACCAAAATGTGTTTTTGTCCTTTGAAAAATTTTGAGACAAAGAAAAGGTTCCTCTATATTATTGAACGCCTGGCTCTCTAGCTTTCAAGGAAGCGATGCTTTCCACGGTTTATGTTCGTGTAAAATATCGGGCACTTCAGGAATTGAAAACTGAATTGCATGAAACATAAATTTCTGGAGAATCCTTTTTTCAAAAGACGATAATAGAATTACTAGTTTCTAGTTTGTTGAGTACGTTGGTGTAAAAATTACCCACACCACTCATACAGTAGGAAAACTCATGTAAGCACCCTGCATGTATATCCAAACAATTAAAATTAATTCGATACCATACTTTGTTTGATTGTGAAGTGAACCTTCACTTGGCTGGAAAATGGCAAAACTTAAAACTCCCTTCTCATTGATAATCAAGGACATTGTTTAAGTAATGTAATATCATTATTTACAGAATCTTTAGGGCGATTTTTTTCCTGTTATAAGCAGTTGCTGGATACCACCTAGTGAAAACATGCCATCATTCTCAGCTTTGATTGACGTAATTTAGCTTTTAAAGTTGGTCGTGGGCCGTTTCAGAAAAAAAGCCTTGTAGCGTCTCACTGCAGAGGTCAAGAAAAATATTTTCTTTTAGCAGTGTCAAACAATTAAAATCATGGCGTTTAAATTCAAGGTATATCAAACTGAGTTGGAGAAAGTGCAAAAGTTTAATGGCTTTGAGGACTTTATAAATACGTTTCCTATTTACCGCGGAAGAGCGAAGTCGCGAGAAGAAGAGGCAGATACGATCGTTGGGGAATTTAAGGTAAAGGAAGTTTTTGCTGTTTAAAAAAGCGAGCGCACATTACACTTTGCCAATGGTCACGGTGGTATGACAATTTTTGAAATTCATCATTTTTTTTTTTATATCTAGGGAACATTCAGAGTGTACCCGATGCCAGAAGATGAAAGGAATAGTCCCTTACCAGATACTGTTTTTACTAATCTCCCACCAGGCAAACCGGTAGAGTGCATTGTCCGTCTGTATGTCATCAAGGTAATAAGAAACACCGCTTCAGTGGATTATCTGTTCCATTTGTTAACTTGAGTGAACATTTCTTTGTGCCATAATCTTTTAAGACAACAGGTAAGAGAGAGAAAGTCAAGAAAGACGAGAGTTTGTTTTGAAGAGCACAAGAGCCAAAACGCAGGCATAACAAAGGGGGTCTCAATCGTTTTGACCCTTAGCTACTCTTTAGGCGTAGAAATTGAAAAATCTAAACCGTTAGTTTTAGAATTAAAATGTACCATAAACGGGTACCTAACTCATATGATTGCGCTGGAGAAAATAGCAGTTTATGCGAACAATTATCTGTTCATTTTAGATGTGCTGATTAGCTTGTACCATAGAATGCTTGTTTCATTTGATTTCTTTTGTAGGCTTTGGAACTTCAGCCCAGAGATGACTCTGGAACAGTAAGTTTTTTTCAGAGGATTCGGAACTTTAAAGAGATAATTTTCTTAAAGGAGATTAGCGATAAAATATTAATAGACAAAGGGAAAAAAGTAACAAACCGAAGAGCAATTTTAAGCGAAATTAGTAATGATCAGCCCTAGTGCTAAAGAGTTGAGCAGTGTGGCAATAAAAGATTGTGATCGTGTTGTCTGATCGTCCAAGTGCGTATAGTCCTGAGAAGGACTGTTGTTGATAATGGTGACATTAATCGTTGACATCACATCACCTTTCATCGACTCACGAAACACACTATTGACTGGGACTCTGCACAATGCCTGATCTACAGCACCAATAATTTTCAATGACTGGCTCTTGAAAGCTGGTTTACTAACTTCGATCAGACTCCCCTCAAAAGGTGTAAATTACTACCAGCACCATACAAATTTCTAATCAAGACATTAACATCACACAAACGAATCGAACTGAGAATGACCTAACTTCACCGACGGATCGAACTGACCGATTACGCCCGACTTACGCCTCTTGAGTCTTATAGCCAATAGCATCACGGCTACACTGACTAATTAGTTTACTTGAACTGGACTGACAACATTCGACTGACAACAACTGTTCCTTTGAGTCCGATGATGACTTCCGCTCAGGTTGTCGAAACGTCAGTCACAACTACCTATAAAAGTCCTTTTCAGGAATACACTGTCCTGAACGATCAGACTACACCATTATCTACTTTACACAGAACTTTCAGAAATGTAATTAGCCCAGATATTTGGCTCACTTCCAAACATATGGGAAGTGGACCATTTGTGCACACGCGTACTTTACAGTAAATGACCTCCACTTTATCCCTCTATTTTTCCAGTCCGACCCATATTTGGTAGTCACCCTAGGGGACCGAAAATTTGATGACAAAGATGTTTATAAACCTTACACAGTGAATCCTGTCTTTGGAAGGTAACCTTACATGTATTGCATCTAACGATCATTACCATACATGATCTGTACCGTGATGCGTTTTTTGTGAGATTAAGAGTGTGATTTGTAGATTCAATGTTGAAAAAGTTCAGATATTCGATATAACGAAGTTTCAAAATGTTTCAAATACGAGACGAATACGAACCTTTTTTGTGACTTACGAATCACCATACAAGTAAAATCCCTATTCTCGTTTTAATTCTCATTACATGTTTCGATTCGGCACACACCTTCGTCAGTTATTGTTTCATTTTACCTCAAACTCTGCACCAAGAATCGGTTAAGAAGACTATCTAAGTTCTCTGCATATATTAATCCATTATTCCTATTTTTCGCGTTTGTTTTCAGACTTTTTGAATTCACAGCCACCATACCTCTGGTCAAAGATCTCAAAATCGCCGTGATGGATTATGACCTCATCGGACGAGATGACGTCATCGGTGAAACACAGATCGATTTAGAGCAGAGACTTTTGTCTCGACATCGTGCTACTTGTGGATGTTCTAAGAGTTACTGCAAGTAAGAAATTCCAACGCTCAAGTATCAGCGACTTAGTTATCCCTTCAGTTGACACCTATCGTCCCTTGTTAAATAATAAGGGAAAAAAACAGAATCTCTTTTAAGTATGAGTCACAGGTGGTAATCTCGGTTCTTAAAGGTAGTAACGAGCCTCTAGATGACACATTTTTGTTTGTCAAGCCTCATTCTCTTCCTTCTATGAAAAGAAATAACCTGCTGCGAGTATAGGTTAGTAAATCGAGGCTTAGCACTGAATTCCCTAATCTTAGAAAATCATACTCAACGTCAAGTTCGCTACGACGAAGGCCGACTAACGCCAGTTGTAAAAACTCTTTATGGTGTCCAATTTACGTTCTCAACTCAAATTATCTGTAATACCCCAACAGAGCCACATTATCTTAAGAAACTTACCCCTTTCATTCAAAGTCAAGTTGTTTCTCTTTCGATTTTGTTTGAGATAACCAGAATAGAATTTTGAGAAAAGTATCTTCAAAGAGAAAGAAGGTTCATGATAAAGAGGACTTTCTGCGGTATACCTACAGTGTTCAATATATCCAGACTTAGTCTTAGCCTAAGGTTCGAAAGGCACTCCTTTTGAAGGCAACAGAGCTCCTATAGGAGAGTATTCCCCTGATGGCATTTTTCTCGGGGCAAAGGGGAAGGTGGAGAAAGAAGTTAGATGACACGGCTCAACCTATTCATTACGATTCAGTAATTTATCTATTGCCGTTTAAGATCTGGTCCTAACAAATGGCGAGATGGACGAAAACCAAGGACAATCCTGCGAGACTGGTGTGTGATGCATAACAAGAGTCTTCCATTGTATACAGATGAACCTTGCTCTGTGGTAGTGGATGAACAGACGTATACTCTGGCTGAGTTTGGTGAGCATCATTATCAAACCTTAGTCACGGTGCAATCATTTTTGTTTTTATATTCATTTGATTGACTTTCCAATCGGTCCAGAACTGATGATTCTATTATGATGTATGTGTGAGGGCTCAGTTTCCTTGCCTTAACTTTCTCTATGATAACATATTTGTGTTGTTGTCTACTTCAGCTTAGCGTAGTTCATGAAAGTAATTCCATGTTGTGATTGTAACTATTAAAACGATAATAGCTCGAAAAACTGAAAAAAGGATGTTTTGATGAGCGAAGTAAACTGCTCTCCCTCTATCATCGCAGCAAGGTTTTACGAAATCGTTAATTTGGACCGAGTTTTGCTCCTACTTTTTATAGTACTTTTATATGATTCGATCCTACAACAAGTTTCATCATTTAAAGGATTTCATTGAATACCACTTAAATTATTTAAACACCTCTATATGATTTAAAATAATTTTCAATTTGGATTTCTTACTACGGTCGGATCATCCCTCGAGTTTTCAGTTTGGCGATAAATCCTTTTTTTATTTCTTTTTTCAGAGGAAGGTACAATAATCCATACGCACCTTGGGAAAGAACAAAGTCGCTTGGCTTTGCATGTCCTCAACAAGTTGAACATCGTCCCTGAGCACGTGGAAACAAGGGGTCTGTATAACAAAACACAGCAACCGACCATGGAACAGGTAGAGAGCCCTACCATATTGCACAATACGGACATAAGCCAATAATACCCTTCACATTAAAAAAAAAATTCCTCTTAACTGGCCACTTTGGGGTTCTAGAAACCTTTATTTTTTAGCTGAGGCATGGTGCAGACCTATCTTGTAATTGTCCAAGGCCTTACACCGCTCTTTTGAAAGAGAGGCTTGGTCGTCCCGAAGCAGCCTGGTCGCCTAAGCTTTCACCATTCCTACAAATACAAGGACCGCACTACTTATTAATGAGCATGGCCTGTTACAATGGCTAGGATTTGATATGAACTGTTTTCATCAGAGAATTTTCGCCGCTCTCTCCTGTACCTTGTTTCTTGTTTGTCTTCAATGGACTCTATCTTATCTTAACTTTTCCTTAATAATATACATGTGATCTAAAAGTTGGGCCCTCGCCGCATCTTTAATTCTTCGTTCCCTCTCTTTCTTAATTCTCTGTATATTTTGTGCCGGTATTCTTTTTCGTGCTATTGATCTGTTTCGGCCATAATTACAATGCTTATCCTTTTTCAGGGGAAACTGCAGTTATGGGTCGATATATTTCCAGTCACAGAGGGCAAAGCACCCGCTGCGGTTGACATTACCCCAAGGGAACCACAAGAGTAAGACCTGGTTTTAAATGCCTTAAAAAAGAATTAGCACTCAAAGCTGTATTTACTGAAAAACAATTATGGAATTGATGATTGCAGGTCGTTTTCACAAGCTAGCAATTTGATAAAGCTCTATGACAACCAGTATGAATGTAATATTCTTTGAAGCTTGAGGTCCAGGCATTTGTTCGCAGAACGCATTAATTTTTCTTACTTTTTTGGGACATCTAATAAATTAAATGATGCTAGAAGAAGCACTCCAGTTCCGAATCTATTGTATCAATCTACTCTGAACTTTGCTGGCTTATTCGTATCTAAGAGAACAAAATCGCTTACTTTGTGTTCGGTTGTATAGTCTGGTAATCAGAGCAATTCTTAACTGACTGTCTTAAGAAAAGTGGGATTACACGGTTCAGTTTTCAACGGCGCTACAACATGCCGTGTAATTGGTTCAAAACAACTCGAGCCATCTCAGTGCGCAACCTCTCAGGTACAAAACCAGCTCCTATCGTTACTTGGTCAGTCACGTTTTCATACACTGGAGGCCGCTTACGGTCCATTCACTTTGAATTCTCACCGGTTCCTTCTCACATTTTTCTCTCGGTTTAATCAGCCTCTATGAATACTTTGGTTTTCTTTTATCTGACATTCGTAAATCGCAAAGCGCTCTTTGCGTTACGGTCACTGTAATCTAGGTTGTCTAGTAAAGGTTGTTTATTCTTATACGAGCTTTTCAACTGCATATGTCGTTTTTGCGTTACTGCCTATTGTAGATACGTCCTTCGTGTCATCATATGGAACACCAAAGACGTTATCATGGAAGAGACTTCAATCACCGGCGAGAAAATGAGTGACATCTACGTGAGGGGGTAAGAGAGAGGAAATGATTGTGAAAATAATCGTTATTGAGATCTCTTAAAAGTTTTTTGTTTCCTACTTCATGAAAAGGTAAAGCAAAGAGATTCAACACGTTAAGTCAGTTGTCAATATTCAGTGACAAAAGACATTTAAGGTGGCTGGAAGCGGTTTTCAGAAACACGTACCGACTATATTCAAATTCACTCAGTAGCGAGGCATTATCTTAAAAAAGAAAATCTTTAAGCTGTGAGAAAATCTATCTTGGAATTTCCGGGACTGTCATTAGCATAGCATAGTAACGATTGCCATGCCTTGCCCACTATTTAAAACCTCAACATTCTGTCGACACTTGTCTGAAGATGGTTCAACTGTGAAGAGGGAAAGTTGGGTTTTGAGCTCTTTGAATATAGTCGCTACGCTTACGAGTGGCGTACATCAAAGAAACCAAAGAAGCAAAAACAAGACAGTCTAGAAAAAAAGTAGTGGCTAGACAAGGGATAACTTCACAGGTTCTCGCACTGAGATAAAACCTAACATCATAGTAAAAAAGAAAAAAAACCCCGTGAGGGCGAGCCAATAAAGTATGTATGTACAGTACCTCAGTTAATTGACTTGACCATGAAAAATATCCACGAGCGATTATTTATAAGTTTTTGTTTCGAAACTAGATGGATTGATGGAATTGATGATTCACAAGAAACCGACGTCCACTACAGGTAAGTTACCACAGAGCCGCTATGATATTTATGAATTAAGATTGCTCCAGCCGTATGAGCAGGCATTTAAAAAAATACGCAGAAAGATGAATCTTGAGAAGCTGACTGAACTCGTATGTAGGCAAAAAGCTAAAAGTAAGGGTGTATTTAGGCTGCTGTGATGCTGGTATGGTAACCTTCTTAGTTGTAAGAAAAAAAAATCGTAAAATGTTCAGGAATAATTGGAAACATTTTTCAAACGAACACGCCAAAAAACAAAGTAAGTATCGATCTGTCAAATCTTTGTTGTTTTAAAGTACCAAAATCATATTGAAACAGCTCAAAAGGTTATGATAGATGATAGTTTTTTACATTTTTTTGCGCAGATCAATGGACGGGGATGGAAACTTCAACTGGAGATTTGTGTTCCCTTTCTCCTATATTCCGACGGAAAAGAAACTGGTGATAAAGGAAAAGGTTATATCTAATTAGAGTTAAATATTCTCACGTTTAATGATTTGTTTGTAATTGAATCTTTTTAAAGTTATACCTGAAATTAGTTTAATCTACAATGAAGCAGACTGTGAGAATTAATTGGCGAATGGATCTTGCGAACTCGAAGTTGTTGAGGAAGGGCTCAGCTTTGAAACGTCATCTTTGGTTTGATATCGGTTACATCGCTACTTAAACTGGCGACTACTGCCCAGTTGCACGTCAATCTTTGCGGAATGATCTTTACTACACATAAACCAGTATAAACCAGTATTACCTTACAGTCACTTGTGGCTCAGCAAATAACCTGAAAATGTATCTCAACATCATAGGAGCATTTCTGGAGTCTGGACGAGTCGATAGAGAAACTTGCACCGCGCTTGATGCTGCAAATATGGGACAATGACTTAGGATTTGCCAGTGACGATTTTCTAGGTAAGTAAATCTTGCTCGTATCATTAAACAATCGATTATTCCTGAGGTGCTAAACTTAACTTAAATTTATAAAGGCTGATAGTTTCAAAAGAAACTGTTTGGGGCTGCGTCGGTGGGAGTAACGAAATAATTTGGATATATCAACAAAGTTGAAATGGTAAATTGGCCACTGTAACGATTACAAAAGCTGACGTTTCGAGCGTTAGCCCTTCGTCGTCGCTCCGACGAAGGGCTAACGTTTGAAACGTCAGCTTTTGTAATCGTTACGGTGGCCAATTTACCATTTCAACTTTGTTGATATATCCAAATTATGTTAATTTGACATAACTTAGTTGTGTTTATATTTGTTGTGTTTTGAATTTTTTAAATTTGAATTTTGAGACTTTTTACTGTAATATTACCATAATTCTTATCGCCAAAGGTAATAAATGAAGGTATCATTATATTATATTGCCTAGGGCCTCTATTCATAAAAAAGAAAAATATTTGGCAGCCGATAGGAAAGCTTAAGCAGGAATAGCAATCAGAGGATAAGTTATTTGAAATAACTACCATTAACACAGTACTTCAATTCTGTCGCGGATTCAATCCCAGAGATGTGGTAGGTCTGTGGTGTTCCCCCTTGGGGCACTCTTGATCTAAGCTTTTGACTTACTATAATTCACTGAACAGACAGGAAAATGAAATTTCAAAACGTATTGCTGCAGAAAAAATAAACATGTTCAGCTGAGCAAGTTAGCGTTCTTTTCCTTTTGTTTTGTTTTACTCAAAAATAATAACGATGATGGTGGTAATGATGATGATAATAATAATGATAATAATAATAATGTTAATGATGATGAAAATACTACTACTACTACTACTACTACTCATAATGATAATAATGACAAAAATAACAAAAATACAACATATAAGGCTTGATTTTGTTTTAAGATCCTTCCATGGAGTTGTTTTTGAAGTTTGTACAACTCCAAGCTAGTTAAGATCTGGGATTACTGTCAATTCTTCCACTGTCGAATCCTGGTTACGCTTTACGCACCATGTGGTTTCATTTCTACGCATTAAACACTGAGATCATACGCAAAATTCTGGTAGAGGATTCATGGAACATGCTTTTGTATGGTTCATAGTATTGAAGGAACAGGCTTGTCAATACTGCAGGTTCTTTAGAGCTCCACCTGACATCGCTACCCAAACCGGCGACTGCTGCCCGCTCTTGTAAGCTGCCAAGTGACTCTGAACCACCACCCAAACTGGACTTGTTTAAGCAAAAACGTTGCTATGGCTGGTGGGCTACAAGCTCTATGAAGTCGGGAGCAATGAAAAGCACGGTACGCTGTGGCTGTTTACTAACTTGTAGACTTGTTCCAATACACGTTGATTGCTTAAGATAGGCTCTGCAATGCCACGGTGTAAGATGGCCCTAGTCTCACTTCCAGTGAATGACAAGGCCACTTGCATTACCTATTTGTCTTCCTTTATAATTCTTATTAAGTCCCTGTTATGATCCGAACGGTAGAACAAAAAGAAACACCTGCACCTTTCTGATGCTTCATTTTTGTGCTTCGCCGCCCCGTAGAAAAAGTCGACTAGCTGTTCACTTAGTCACAATCCGAAAGAGAAGTGATAATTTATAATTTATTCTTTCTTTGCTATGATCTTCCAGGGCAAACTTGAAATGACTTTGGAAATAATGAAAAGGGCAGAAGCCGAGGCTAAACCAGCAGGACTGGGGCGAGACGAACCGAACAAGAATCCAACTTTAGAGGAACCGAAGTAGGTTCCAATCCGTGATTAATCAAGGACCCAAGGTTTTTCTTTTCGTGAAATGTTGAATCACACATATCTTACTACCAAACTTAATGTTAAGGTACAACAATTTAGGAACACTCACGCTGCGCGCCTGAGCTGCGACAGATCACTTTCGAAAACGAAATTCCTAAGAATGTTTCGTTCCTCCACAGTCGTCCTCCGACCTCGTTTCCATGGTTTACGTCACCACTTAAAGCTCTCCGCCACATCATCTGGCGCAGGTACAAGTGGTACATCCTCGGCTTACTGTTATTCCTTCTTATCATCTCCCTCATCGCGTTTTTCATTTACGCAGCGCCGGTAAGTGTCACGTGCCAAGTCTTTCAGTCTCCTTGTCTCTGAATAATTTAACATCTTTGATAACAATCCCCTCTAGTTCCAGTCCCAACAATTTTGAGGATTCTCCCCCTGCATATCCCTTCTCATTAACCCTTCAGACCCAAACGTCAGTATACAATATGGCATATATACGTCCCAGGAATTTGTTTCACTTAGTGATCATTTCCTTGTATCTCGTGACCTGAATGTGTGATTCTGCAGTGATAATGTAAGGAGAAATTAAATGCTAGTCATTCTTGAGAGTTAATAAAGTCTATTTTGAGCTGAGTGGGTTTGCGCGATCTCTAAATAAGGTACCATTACGCGAGCCAGACGTTATTTTTTAAACACTAGGAAAATCGCAAATTTTCCAATATTTATCTACAGGCCCATTCGGTGGAAATTCTACTTCTCCACAAAATTGAACTAAGCGTACGCCTGTGAGACGTTTAACACGATTATATTAGATGTGTCAATCATTATGACGAAGAAGCGCTCCTCAAAAGCTAAGGTGTCCCCCCCCCCCTCTGTCACCATGTTATGTTACAGAAGGCATCTAGACGTTGTAAAACAAAACTAACACAAACATGTTTCACCTTTTAGGAATATACCATGAAGAAAATGCTAAATGCGTGACAGACTGGAAGTTTAGTTGGTTAATTCTTTGGAGTTAAAAGTGGAGGGAATCGTGGTTGGCCCTGCATCTGCATGGCTTTATATTGGCAACAATCAGGAAGGGATCGTGCGGAGAAAAGGAAAGCTTTTGTCACTAGTCAGAATATAAAGTTGTGCAGCCACGGAGTACTGAGCAAGATTTCACGCTAAATAATACAGATTAGGTCTAGAATTTTTTTGAACTTTAGTAACCAGCCACAAGAGGTGATGGTGTCCGTTTTGGAGAATCTAGTTCAAGAATAGACTGTGCATTTTTTTCAGATTTAATCCAATAGTGTCTTGAGGTTACTCTTCCAAAACCGGCAATGCAGATAGCAAAAGTGTTCAGTTTTCAATTTATTAGTTCAGTCAAATTATAGAGCAACATATTTCCAATAATTCTGACTAACAGAGTGGGAGAGGGGGAAATCAGTTTGCGGCTCCCTTTGCTCTTAGCAGTTTTTCGCCGGGTCCTTTATGTTGCGTTCCTTACGCAACGCTAACATGTTATTACCGTTACCATTTTCGTTCATACAACAGCCTGACACCTACCACAAAGGAGTGGGGGCCTCCATTTTGCTCCACTAAGCAAGATTAAGAAGTTCTTTTTTCACTAAGCTTGACGAATTAAAATCATAAATAAATGGGGAGTTTGGGAACATTTCTAGGATAGTTCCTCAGCTGCAAAGAAAATAAATTGGATATTCCCCAATTGTCTCTTATTCAATGATTCACCCATTCACCTAACCCACCCCTATCAAACAATCGACGGCTTATGGCGTTTGCATGACAGTTACGTCATCTTTTCCCTTTCTTTTGCTTGACGTTTGCTGCTCCGCGTTTGGTGGCTCGTACCAGGCCCTTAAACTGGCCGGTCATTTTCTTTTGTTTCCTGTGACAAAGATAAAGCAATTGACATATTAACGACAAAAGTCTCGGATAATACGCTATCGGATGACAAAGTGGTTGTCACTTTCAAAGTAACAAGGAAGATTGTGATACCTCAAGTGAAACATCCAGGGTAAAGCAGGGAGTCGCAACAGGAAGATGCAGCATTCACCTATCACCATGTTTAATGATGCCGCAAAACATTTCCTATTTCTCACTAGTGGAGGTATTAGGTCCCTTAACGTTTGACAACAGTTTTACATAGACGCAAAAGGAGTATTGTTTTGTTGAAGAAATGTTAAATACCATTGCAAGATCAAATTGAGAGGTACAATGGTTTAACTTGCGTTGTACACATCATATTTGGCAAAATAGGGACGAGACTTGTAAACTCGCCAAAAATAAACCCTGCGGCTGTGTAGTGATTTGCGACAGCTGGAATCAATCAATGATAGAGAGGCAAGAAGGGAGAGAGGGCGGGAAATCTTAGAATCCCACAGCCCCAATGCAATCAAAGAATTTTTAATTTGAGGCGGGTCAGCATTTACCTCTTGTTGAGCATATTCAATTGGAGAGGCACATAGGCGAATGGATCCGGTTTTCCTTTCTTCTTCACGTCACCGCCAGCTTTCTATCGAGTTAATGAAGAGTTTCTTAAGAAAAGAGAAGTGCAGTCCTGGTTACTCTAGAACATAATTCATTGCACGAATAGTTTCGTTAAAACCCCAAAGGATGAGTAGTCTACATCGCACCCGTTTTCTGGTCTCGTAACGTAGCAGATCCTGTCCTGACAAAGCGGTCAAGGATCCTCCACTAAAAAGTCAACATAATGGCAGGTTTCTGCTAGTAAGAGAGATTTTCAAAATGGCGATCAAAGTAAAAGATTCAACATTACAAAGAATAGTAAACTGTACCAAATTTTTCCTTTAATTCGTTTGTATATCTGTCGCTGAATGAGAAAGAATTTTAACTTTGCGAAAACTGTAAGACCTCAGGTGGAAGAATTGAGCCTTGCACTAAGGAAGAATTCGACAACACAATCGATGAGGTGATGACTTAATAATTTAATCAACCATCAGCCAATCGAACTGTTAGTCATTCGATCCATCAATCAATCAATCAATCAATCAATCAATCAATAATGTAATAGATCGATGGATCAATCAGTAAGTCAATAAGTAAATCAGTCGGTCACTCAATTAGTCACTCAATTCAGTAGTCAATGTTGGTCGGTAAGTCGATCAGTTAAGCAAGCAGGCGGCTAATGAGACAGTCAAAACTCATACCTTCGCTTTGTACTCAGCTCCAAACGCCTTATCACCTTTTCCACGTCTCGAAGGCACTTCTGCAAGGTAAATTCAAGGTCGTTAATTCCAATTCGTAACACTAAAGCAGATGACAGCGTAACAAAACAAACCTTCGACAAGCGCATCATTTTCATTATCACCATCAAACGATTTCCGCTTCTTTTTTCCTTGAAATGGATCCTGATAGAAATGTGGAAAAATATAAGATGAATTAAACTTGAAGTACTGACAACTCTTCATAGCAAAAAAAAAAAAAAAAAAAAAAGACAACATCGCCACGATGTTGTATTTTTGTTTTGAACAGAACTGCGTTAAAAGACGTTCAAACGTTTTGTAAGTCTTTCAACACAGTTCTGTAAAAGGTATTGAAACATTCGCTACACAACTTCAGGTATTAAACTAAAAGTAATCCTTTTGATACAAACTCTTGTCATAGAAAATGGTTGTTTATCTTAACCCTCGCCAAGTTATCCTTTCGAATCATGAGTGGATTTTCTTGCAGGTGGCCGCTTAAATGAAATGGTACATTGAAGTCACAAAATATGAAATGAAATGAAAAAGAGAGCCACTGAGGTTGCAGCCATAAACTACTTTCTCGGCCTTATTAGGTTTTATCAGTGAAGCATGGCTCATTTATGGCTCACTTTTTATTTCTTTATGTTGTTTTACTTTTTCTTCGGGGGTGGAGGCAGCGGCTGCGACCGGGATAAAAGACATTAACACCATTAACCCCGTGGTGCGCATTGCGTATGTTTTCATCATTTCTAATCATAGCCTCAGTCCACAGGTGTATCAGCAATGCAACACGGCTTACCTCTTCCATGTCTTACACAGAGTCCTCCAGACCTACCAAAAATGATTACATAATTTCAGTTACAAATATGCACATCCATGGATAACACGCTGCCCAAAGGCAGCTGATATGGGCGGTCTTATAACTCAACACCAACAATATGCTTCCAAAAGTCGTCTCACAGGACATGTACCTGGTTTTCTCTTACGCTTGGATCCAGGCTCGCGTTGTTCCTCCTCGTCCTCGTTATCTTGGATGATCAATTTTCCATCGGAAGAAACCTGGAAATCATCTGTTGCTTTACGTTTGGTAGGTTTTTTCGGATCCGTTGCTTCCGGGAAAGCAATTAGTGAAGTAATAAATAATATCGAAAGGGCACGGAAAGGAGTCAATACAGGAGTACTTTCAAAAGTCTCTCAAACGGAGCAGAAAGTGTATTATCAAAAAAAGTACCATGGAAGCATAAAGCTTCTCATGCGGAACTGGTTACAGTTTCCCATTCATGTTCCTCTTACTAAATCTATTATAAGACATTTTTAAACTAAAATTTCATATTTTTTTTCCATTTCTAAACAGTGACTTTCGTGTGTGCCAAAGAAGCGAACTCGCGTATATTTGCGACGGAAACGACTGTTTCTTTCTTCATCACGAGTAAAAGAGCATCAAGCGGGAACCAATCAGTTGAGCGTATACAACAATAAATGCGCAATCATTCACGCACTGCTAAGAAACAAAAGACCTTTTCAGAATAATTAGTTACCTTATGGTTGTACGAGTCAGCTACATACAGCCTCTGTATCAGCGGATTCGAAGCCACTCCCAAAGGATGCTGCAGCTTGACATCAACACCTTTACCATCATGATCACCAAATCCAAAAGATTCTGGACACGAAAAACGCAACATGTTAATGTATAGGTACTATACAGAAAACCATTCTTAATGTAACCAAATCACCACAAACTAAATTTTTCCTAAAAGGCGCAAGTGTAAACGGCCAGAAAGTCAGTCACATACTGGCTTCTAAAACAATTTAGGATTGCAGATGGTGCTCTGGTTTTATTTCAGTACATAAACACTCTGTAACTGGCATCTGTCAACCTTCAGCTGCCACACTGGTGTGATCAATCTCGAAGGAAACGAAAACCATTTGCACTAGAGTAATAATTTTCAACTGATTGTCGAAAGTACATTGTACTCTGAGATTGCTTTGTTTTTGGTGTGGTTCCCTCTGTGATTGGTCCAGAAAACTCGCACCACTAATCGCTACTTGGTCGGCCGCGTTTTTCCCGCGCTTCAGTTTTACTTTGAGTTCTCATTGACTGTTAAAAGTATTTCCCTTTCTTCTGATTGGCTGTTGTGATTACTTTGGTTTTGGTTTTATGACACTCAATCAAAAAACGTTCTAAGCTACTAAGTCAGTTGCGTTTTCCTAAGGCTCATTGTTAGAACACATCTATGATTGGTACCTATGTCACTAAGTGCCTTTCACTTACTGTTGGATCCCTGTCAGCTCCCACAAGAGCCTTTGTGGCACCACTGGCCACATCAAATGTCCTCACACTGCTGCTTTTACTATCTGCCACAAACAAGCATCTGAAGGGTTTTTCCTTTGCAAGACTGATGCCTGAAGGCTGTGCAAAAGCTGCTTTGTGGGGATAGCTGTTATTGCGATTTTCTTATGAGAAATGGACACCCAAGAGGGAATGTGAATTTTAAGGTTCTAAATAGTAACTAAATTAGGAAATGCATTGACATGTTTTATCACTGAAAGTTGTATTTCACCCACAGACACAATCAGTACAAAGCGTAACAAGTGCAATATGGAAAATGATGACCTTCAGGGGTAAACAGTTCAAACTTTGGCTTTTTTTCTAATTTATTCTATGATTGTTTGTTCTTCGTTTGCCTCTTTCCTGGTATATGATTTGGGGGAAATAACAATGGCGACAAGAATCCTTAATTCAACGTGATCCATTTTCCAATTCACTGGGTTCTTTCGAATCTACATGATGTACCCTTTCACTGGTGGATAAAACGCTTTGAAAAATAAAAGAATTATGTCAAAAGTGTTACCATACCTTTCTGTTTGTAGTATTTCAGGGCTGTTCCCACAAAATGTAAGAGCGTATCTCTGTGACCCTCCCCCACCAAACTAAGAAGAATTTTTCCTTCTGGACTAACAACGACTAAAGTTGGCCAACAGTGCACAGACAAAGAATGCCACAGCTTTGCCTCGGAATCATTCACCACGGGATGTCTGATATCGTTCCGTAACACTGCACTTAAAATATTTGTAGAAGATTTTTCGTTCTCGAATTTCGCCGAATGTATACCAAGTATGACAAGCCCATCTTTCTCGGAATGAAGGTGTTCCAATGCCTCCAAATCGGGTAGGATGTGCATACAGTTTATGCAGCAATAGGTGAAGAAATCCAAGATACACAACTTTCCGAGAAGCTCATCTCTGAAGAACAAAGGATTTTTGCAGTTCAGCCACTCCAGATTCGAATCAAGTTCTGGAATATCTGTGGAATCTCTTGTTTCCATCCATTCGATAAATGTAAAAATAGCTCGTAGTTACTAAAAGTTGGAATCACCTGAAACCACCTGAAACCACCTGAAACCACCTGAAACCACCTGAAACCATCTGAAACCATCTGAAACCATTTGAAACCATCTGAAACCACCAATGAAACCACCTGAAACCATCTGAAATTACCTGAAAATTGCATGAAAGCACGCAGACATGAACGCAGACCGCAGACCGCAAACCGCAAACCGCACACCTCGAATACCCACGCCTCGAAAAAGATCTACACAGTGTGTAATTACCAGATTTATCTCTCTTCCCTTTGTTATCAAACGAGATCACGGAATGCGTAAGCGAAACTGCTATGTAAACATTGGAGTTGAATTCTTATTGAAGATATCGCAGTTACGACCCTCCACTGTCGAGCCGTACCAGTCTTGCAGAGGTTATGTGTGTGCCTTTTGAGTCAGTCGACGTGTGCGCAATCAGTTTTCCTTTGTGTATACAGTGTGTAAATACCAGATTTATCTATCTTTCTTTTGTCATTGATGTTATCAGACGAGATCTCGGAATATCTGTTTTCACGTTAAAGTACTTCTACTATATGAAATCATTTTTGGTACAATCGTACAAAGCAACTCAGGTGTCTCGTTAACACAGACCTCAAAAACGCAGACCGCAGACCGCACAGCTCGAAAAACGTGTACCCAGTGTGTAATTACAAGATTTATCTCTCTTCCCGTTGTTATCAAACGAGATCTTGAAATGCGTCGTGAAACTGAGACTAATTTCATTGTCAGTGACAGTGAGATAACAGATAAAAATAGACGTAAAGTAGAGTAAATTAGCAATGCAGAAGCTTTGCGTCATGCTGAAAATTAAGATACCGATTTGCGATAATGTTTATACAGTGCTGTAAGACATTTTCTCATTTAAAACGTTCAAATTTTTATTAAAACAGTCGAGCCTTTGATGGCTGTTACACAAGATCAAATTGTGAATTGTTTGGACTACCTTTGTTGGGATTCTAATTGTTTGGGCTTCCTGTCTTCCTCTTTAGTAAGCGACTATCTACCATAAGCGACCACTTTCTCCTGACCCGAGGTGGTCGCTTACGAGAGAGTTAACTGTATTTATAAATTTGAACTATTTCCGTTTTAGTTTGTTAAGTTTGATGACGTTTTAGGTTATTTCGAGTTGTTTTGTCGATTTCAGATGGATTCACGTGGGTTTAGATGGCTTCTTAGGTGGTTTCAGGTGATTTCCTTTGTGGTTTTAGATTGTTTCAGGTGGTTTCAGGTGGTTTCAGATGGTTTCAGGTGGTTTCAGGTGGTTTCAGGTGGTTTCAGGTGATTCCAACTTTTAGTAACTACCAAAAATAGCTTGGTCTCTCTCTTCATCTGAACCCGCAGATTTTAAAGAACATATTAGATCGTCTCCTTTTTTAATAAACCAATCCTCCGACAGCACCATGATATCCAGGGGAAGATAATGATTAGTAACGAATGAAAATTATTACTTTGAGGAGAGGATTAAAGAATTGCTATCTCATCGTGATTTTCTCCCAGGCGTTCCAAATATGTGGTCAGCGGAGATTCCAACGAAATATTCGCGTTGTGTAATTTCATCAAAGAGTTGTACGAATATCACACAATATTTTTTTAAACGTGAAGTCTTAGTTCGCATATATAGGGAATCAAAGTGAGAGGAAACCACCTCTTGCAATTCATAGTAGCTGTATGTAAGCTCTATTATCCTGAGGTTTTAAAGGTGGATGGTTAAAGCATTAACTTTCCGATGGCAATATCATATAGACATGTACAAAGGTGATGTCGAATGTGTCGCCACCCTTTTGGAAAAAACATGGCTGGCTTTAATTTAAGATTACAAAAAAGGGGAATAGATTAAAATAAAAGCACAAGAAAATAGAAAGCGTGGTGTTTTGGTCAAAAAAAAAAAAAAAAACAGCTTCGAACGACTTGCCAATATTTAGATGAAAAGGCATTTTCCAGTCTTCGCATGACATCATTAGCAAATTCATAATGTTAAAAATACGCAAAGCTGTATTTACTGATCACAACAGTGTTGTTTTTAACGATGTCCCTATCAGTAGAAATTTCCATTTGGCAATAACTTAGGAATTTTCTTTTCATCTTTTTTGTAACTATCCCTCAAGCAAGCGCCTAAACTGAGGACAGAAGATGTGATATGGTGTTATTTTTTTCATGCTCTTCGTAATATGTCCATTTTCAGAACTTGTAGAAAATGGTCACCATGACACTCCGTGAATATCCACTGGGAATGTAAGACTGACAAGCTTATCTTTGAAACAGGTTACATAGATACTGATAATATAAATGTTGGTTCGCCTCACTCAGAATGTTATATCACCAAGGAAGATTGAGAATACGTGCTCTAGTTTTACGTTCTTGTTTGTATTTTGATCTCAAATGTTACTTTTCTACTTTTATAGTTTTTGTTTCTGTTTTTTTTTTTTTATAAATTTGAATTTTAACTGCGGGTGGTGATTCTTTCCACCAAACATAGTTAGTAATTGGTCTCAGCATAGAACACTATGTTGTTGGACTCAGACATAGTGGTAGATAACAGCATTGCAAAAGATGTTCTGGACAGCATTATTCATTTATATGTTACTGTACGGTGTTTTTCACTGGCCAAAGATGTTATACAGAACCACAAAATTCAATGTAAACAAATGAAAACAAAAACACTACGAAAGGAAATTTGTAGAGCCAGCAAAGAACAAGAAAGGCAGATATAGTTAGAAATAAGAGCCTGCAACAATTTGTCAATAAGTAATTTATTACAAAAGATTAATTTGGTAGCTACAACCTGCAACATATTAAATAAACATATTAAATATTGCTCATTAATGATTATTTTATGGACAAAAATGAGTATAAAGGCTATATGGTTAAAGTATCTAACAAAGAGTAACTTATTTATTTTCAGCCAGTCTTCTCGCCACTTCTTGTATTCCGCGTTTCGCGGCGCCGGTAGCTTCCAGATTCCAATTCCTTTACTTCTCCTACACGTTCCACAGCCAAACACTGAACAATTTCACCTGGCATTATGTCTACTGACTTGATTAATGTTTTTAGCTATATTCTGAAGGTAAGATGTCGCTCGATCACGGAGAAAATCCAAAAACTTAAACGCTACGTGACTGTCGAAACAAGCCCGCGGCGCCATTTTGGATTTATGTGTGCAGGGTCATTGTCACGTGACCTCGATAAAATCGAACAATAAACTATCCGACTGAAGTTTGCCGCGTTTCCTAACCAGTCCCCTCTACTAACTATGCACCAAAGGCACTATCATCACCTTCGTAACAATGCTTAATTGCGGGAATGCATCATTTTTCATCGCGAAGTTTTCAGCTCAAAGACTGAATGTAGATCGTTTTGGAGTACAGGTAGTTGCAGGGAGATCTTCATTTCTTCATTTCAATCTTTTCCTCTTGATGAAAAACTTTTTGTACTGAATAAAAAATTCACACGTTCAACAGGAAATAAAGGCTAATGCATCAAAGTGCTACTTCGATCAAATTTGGGGTTCGTTTTTTATTACATATTTCGAAAATATATGTAAAAGTGACTTACCGTGCCAAGTTTGGAGTCGAAATATGATCTGGAAGTGTGTTTATTTGCACTACAATTTTCGTAAATGAGTTTACGACTTGCAGCTAAATACAGGAATTGCACCGACCTGTGATTGGAAGTTAAAAATAGCATGAGTCACGCTGTTGAGCTCAAGAGACTTGTAGATCACATGGGCATTTGTGGTCGAAAGTTATGTTAGCATTAAAAATCTTTCCTTTTTTCAAATAAAATAAACACAGACTTTTATATTATCGCTGGAAGAGAAATTTTCGGGTCAAATTCCAGAAACCTTGACATGAGCTTCTTCATTTGATTCATCACTGACTTCATCATCAGGCTTTTCTTGGTCATTGACAAAATTAGGGGTTGTTAAGGATTGCAAAGGCGGTTGAACAGACTGAGGTACAACATAATCAATGCTAACAGCATTTTCAGCTACCCAAGATGCAATGACTCTTCGTAAATAGCCATTAAATTGTGAAGGCTTCTGGAGATAAATATGTGGTGGTTGATTGGTATTCCCTTCGCTGCTACATGTAGTGGCCATCAGTTTAAATAGTGGGAAGTTATGGCAAGCAATTGCTGCCATTACCATCACAACAATACCACAAATACTGCTGCATGTTTGAAAAGGATAGAGCTGTGCACATGCAGAATTACATTCATGGGCTCCAGTTCTTGAATTCATACTGTGGGGAGCATGACAAAGAACCACTGAAAATTCATCCTTTTCAGCACTGCAAGCAAACCTGATGAACAAGTAAACCTTGTCAATGAGCCCATGAGGAATAGGCCATCCCAATGAGTAACCATAAATTATTTCTCTACTGTTGATGTCCACAAGGCACATTGTCCAATGGCAACCCCTTTGAAGATTACTGCCAATAAAAGTGTCACCCTCAGACGAACGACCAACATTGGCTGCAAACAGGAACTTCTCAGGCTTTGTTGAACCGTTTACAGAGCAGTTGAGTGTTGATGGATCTCCCCTGAATTCATTAAGATAGACACAATATGTGTGGGACGGTGATCCATTCAGAGATTTCATTAGCCATCTAATGGGGTCACAGGAAAGCCACCGGTTTAGGCAAATTGTAGACAGCTCACTGGGGGACATATCATAGGGTGAAGTTAATTTGTCATACCTTACTGAGTATAACAAATCTTTAAATTTCTCGATGAATGATGCAGGAGGCTGGTGTACTGTTCCTGGAATGTCATACGGAGCTGCAAACCATTTAATCTCTTTCTGAACTGCATTCTTAATTGATTTGACACTGTTAAGCTTGAGCATGGTTTGCAATAAGGGGATATCAAAGCAGCCTTGTGCATTTTCAGCATATACAAATCTTCCATTCATAAGCTGATTCTTGCGGGCGATGTCCTCTTTCCACTTCAGAAGTTGGTTTTCTGGAGGGAGAAACTTCAGGCCGGAAGGGGTCTGTCACTTGTATTGGTACGGTGTTCTCGGTTAGGCGGGTTCTTGCCACACTCCTTGTTGGAGGAAGCCAACATTCATATGCAGCTCCTCTGCTAAACGATCTAATACTTTCGAGACTAAATCTCTTTGAGTTTTCCTTCAGTAGTTTGACCTAAGTAAACACATTTGTAGTGTATTGTTAATATTGTACTGATACAGACAATTTTTAGCTACCTTTTCGTCTGATCATAATTTGAATTATATAGTGAATGCAAGTCAGTTATGCATTACTTCTGCAAACAGTGTATCCAGCTTCAGCATTATTAAGCAACTAGGAATATTACAACTCCTCACTGGATGGGATGCTAAGGCATCTAACCCTAACCCTCTTCCCCCTGTATCTGATTATTTAGATTTTCACAAATAAATTTTCAGCCCATTTTTACACCTAGATCTAGCCTGTGTGACAGGCATTCAAAGGAGAGGATCCAAAGGGAGAAGTGTGTGTGTGTGTGTGTGTGTGTGTGTGTGTGTGTGTGCATATGTGTGTGTGTGTGTATGTGTGTGTGTGCGTGAGAGGGGAGGGTTTGGAAATAATTCCCACTCTCTCTTCCTGTGGTGCATGCATACAGGCCGGGGACCCAGTTCAGGATGTTGAATTGTAATTGCCTTTGTTTATGGAATGTGAAATTTTCCAGTGAATGTCATTTTCCCTCAAAATCTTTTCCTTACAGTGTCATGAATATTCATTATGTAAATTTTAACCCTCATTAAAATTCACAATTGTTCAAAAATGATTCTTACCTCAATTTGACTGTTTGCTATTATGTGAGCGAAACTGGAGAAGCAAGACTTATCTTTAAAACTTTGGGCTCGAAAGCACTATTAGTTGGACGATTTTCCCGCGAAAGTCTCGAAAAAAGAGAATGTCCAAGGTTTCTAAACAGCGGTATCTCATTAATTAAATCATGTAATTGACACCGAAGTTAAGTATTCTTTCCGGTGCAATTCCTGAATTCAATAGTTGAAAGCGTTAAAGGCAGGAAAAGCACCGGGTCGAAAGCGCGTTCAGAACGGGAGCTGTGAGCAAAATAACGTCGTTAGTGAAGATCAAAGGCTTTGGGCTGAAGGAAGAAAGGTTATCGCCTTCGGCGTTTACATTTTTCACCGCTGGAAGTCGACCAATCGGCCCGGTGCAATTCCTGTATTTAAGACTTGCGTTACAGAAAGGAACTGCACCAAGAGCGAAACGTTTGCAAATAGAACATTTTACACAGCCAGTCAATTAAGGAACGAAAACTGCTCGATACTGAAGCGAAAACAAATATTATTGCTGTTTCAGGGGTGAATTTTCGACCATGAATAACGAACGGTAGGTAGCAAATCCACGCCATGAATTTACCCCTTTACCGAACTAGATTTGACCCGAAAATTTCTTTTCCAGCGATAATATAAAGGTTTGTGTTTATTTGATTTGAAAAAAGCAAAGATTTTTAATGCTAACCTAACTTTCGACCACAAATGCTTACGTGATCTACAAGTCTCTTGAGCTCAACAGCGTGACTAATGCTATTTTTAACTTCCAATCACAGGTCGGTGCAATTCCTGTATTTAGCTGCAAGTCAATGTCCTACCGCCATTACTCGATTCAGAAAATGACCGGGAGTAGTATTTGAAAGAGTTGGGGCGAGATGTGACGCAGAAACATCAATACGGCCAAACCGGGCAAGGTACACAAACGTGGCTAATTTCGCATTCAGGACGAGATATTTTGGGAAGCTTTTGGAGGTTCTTCTTCGCTTTTTTGACTAAAGCGAAAGTATGCCTGGTAGACGTTGTGTTGTTCAGGGCTGTGGAAACATAAAGAACGATGAATTGGGGATTTCTATTCATAATTCTCCTGATTCGGGCAGCGTTGGACTAAAGTGGAAAAGGTTCGTGTCTAGTCATCGGAAGGATTTCAAGCCAGTGGGAAAATTTGCTGTGTGCTCCGAGCATTTCACAAGGGATTGTTTTACGCTTGCTTTTCCGATGAAAGGCATGAAAAGAAAGTAGAAGAAGGGGACGTTTCCAACTATTGGGAAAAATTCCTTTGAAACACTATCAAAGCGGAGTCGACGATCGGTGAGTGAAATTACTATGTATTTGCGCTGTGCTTATCACCATAATATTTATTTCCTCACTTACCTGTGACATGATTTTTTTCTGGCATCGTTGATCAATATTCGTGTAATGAATGCTCCGACTATTTAGACTTCCCATATGGTTGCGTGTGTTTGCATACTTTTCCGCTTTCTTCTCATAGTTACAGTAAAACGGGCGTTGGCGAAAAAATGGGTAGAGTGGACGTGAAGTCAATTCCCCATGTAGCGGCAAGCGAACATCAAGGCCGAATGGAGCGCCGAGAAAATCGCGACCGGAGAAAATAGCGGTCTTATCTTTAATCAATCTCGTAAACTGTAGACTTATCTTTAATCAATTAAACGGAGACTTATCTTTAATCAATCTCGTAAACTGTAGGCGAATTAAGAAAGGAGACTTATATAGCCTGCGAGATAAGCCCTGGGGGAAAACACGTGGCGACTTAACAGCGTGAATAAATAATATAATGAAAAGAACTAATAAATGAACTAAGTGCCACGGCAAACACAA
Organism: Stylophora pistillata; assembly: GCF_964205215.1. NCBI lineage: Eukaryota > Metazoa > Cnidaria > Anthozoa > Scleractinia > Pocilloporidae > Stylophora > Stylophora pistillata. The sequence continues at coordinate 29,554,908 of NC_142519.1, read as the reverse complement.
AATATATATACAAATAAAGATGAAAGAGCTTGCTCGAAACGAGATAAAGGAAAATTATTACTAGAAATAGCCGCTAGACGATACGACGGCGGCGAGTAAATAACACACAAGCTAAGTATAAAATCAGATCAAGAGAAACGCTACCTTGCATAAATCGGGCAAGCTACAAAAGTGAGACCAAACGAATGCAATTTACATATCGGTCCCTATACGCCGGTGGCTTGGAACCAAAACTTAAGAAGTAAACTTAGGATGGACGCCGGACATGAACAGTGAACAGTAAAGGAGCGTACGATGCAACAACTAAAGAGAGAAAAACTATTCGAAAGGCTCAAATAGCACAAAGGCCAACTGTAACTGAAATGTTACGCAAACTTAAAGTCACGCAATTAGTCACGCATTTTACAGCCCAATTCCCAGACCTTTCCACTCAAGCGTAAAATTTAGGAAAAGTGAAGCTACATGGAAATCCGGCTCTCTATTTTTTGAGATATTACCTTGCTGTTACTTTGAGATTTGACAATACTCCAAAGTTCCCTCCAAGAAATCAGCAAATTTTGAGTTAAACGCGAGTCTTTTAAAACGACCAAAAATGGACTTAGTCTGATTTCTACTTTCTATAAGTTCGGTTACTGTTTGCGGGTTTTTTTTTTTTCGTCTGTATTTCAATTCTATTCTCACTGCCTGCAAATGATGCATTCATTTTAAGGCAAAGATGTGGTTACACCTTGTTTCCATTTCTAGTTTTGAAAACATCGACATAAAGCTCACTAGGCTGACAGAGCAGTTCGAGCACGAACACCTGCAAAATAATGTGAAAAATTTGTCAAACGAAAGAAAAATACGTCTGTATAAAATCATTACTTGTCTGACCGCTTTAATAAAACTATCGCCTAAAATCAGGACTACAGTTAATCACATAGTAACGATTTTACGACGGGTGTTTGAAATTGGAAAATGAAAATATAAATCTACATTCCATGATAATACCATACCATTCATTCGCTGGCACCTCTCCCGAATATCTTCGCTGAAACTGTTGCTCCTCTTCTTCTTCGCGGTGAACTCTTTCGTTGTAGACCGCGGCTTCTTCCTCGGTGGCAAGAGGTTCGTAACTGTCGTCGTACGGCGCAAATTCAGAAAATTCCCCAATCACTTCGTCAACTATAAAACTTTCTTGATCACTTTCAGATGTGCAGGAAGAGGAATCCGACGGAGTTGACATCTTAAACGTCTTATAAACGGCTCTAAACACACAAGCTTTTCTCAAATGCGAATATTTTGGTTGATGTTTCTACGTAGCAGTGGATAAATCACGTGGTCAAACGCAAGACCGCTTTGAGAGATCTCGCGGGCTATTGTTTTGCGAACTTTGTAATGGAGGACGGTATCTACGCACTTTTCAGTGGGAAATTTCCAGCCCCCGTACGCAACTATCGTTCCAGTTTTTCGTTGTTTGTATAATTTTGAACATATAGAAAAGATATATGTTGAAAAAACCCGGAAACAAAAACAAAAATTTTCGTCGTAGTAGCACTTTAACGACAAAACTCCATGCCCAGGATTGCACTTCAGGAGAGAATAATTGACGAAAATGAAATTTTTGAGTGAGCGGTCAATGAGAAATGATTGACAGCTACTTAGCTGTCATGGAGCAGGTGTGGCTAAGCTGCCTTCGTGATCTCTGTCTACGACTCCTGTAAGTTGAATCATAGGTCACGATTTTTTCGTGTATAACTGCTCAAGTAAACCTCGATAGTCAAGCTCAGCTCACCAACATGTTGAAGGTGGTGGTGAAAAATGCAAGTAACCTCCCAGATGTCGATAAATTCAGCGGAAAAAGTGATCCCTACGCGATAGTTAGCTTTCAAGGTATGTGGCAAAATTTGAAATTATTACCCTTTGGTTTCCACGTACAATTCGAGAAAAATCATGTCCCCTTTAACTATGGCTTTAAAAGATTTTTGTGGCTGGAGTGTTGCCCTTCGCAAAAGTCTTCAAAAAGACCCAGTTTTGAAGAAATACATGAAGTTTTTTGGTTTAAGGTTAAATATTCGAAATTTTATGCATAAACGAGAAGCTGTAACATCTTGTGGTCGAAAAAGCTCTGTTGCGAGTTTCGAGTAGAGAGCAAAAATTTTAGCACCAACTTGATCAACATTTCATTTGATTCAGTGTAATGGTAAAATAAAACCAACCTGATAATGATAAAAGCACTGTTTTCGAATTGATTAACATGATTGTTTGTGTTTGTTTTGCGTTGCAAACAGTGGAGTTAAATTATCTGAGTGTTGGTCCAAGTCGGGTTGAGAGCTGATGAGAAAATTTAACCAAACTGTTATCATTATTTTAGAGCAAAAATCGTTCCTGCACGAGCGTGATCGGGTCTCTGTTACTCGAGGTTTAACTAATCCGGTCGAAACGATACATGAATGTATCGCCCACGTAGGCGTGCGTCGGCAGGGATTGAGTCTCTTCGCTGTTTTGTGCATGTACATATAGCTCGTTTGACAAAACTCATAAATCAAATCAGTTCAAGTTGTAAGAAAATTTTGTGCTCAACAGTTAAAACTCTGTTTTTTTCTATACAACTAATACCTTTTTGGAATACTGATTTATTTGGGTGATAAACCGGCGCAGTATGCCAAGCGGGACGTTAGTATCAAACGAGGAAAGTTAAGCCTTTAGTCAAAAGAGGCATTCATGAACTTGAGATTTCTATTGCGTGATAGTTGATGAGAGCGAAGCTCGGGTCACTCATCACGCATAGAACCCGTGAGCTACTACTCTTATTGTTTAAGTAAAAATCTTCTGGTCGTTCAAAGCTGAACAACGAGACAGGCTCATGTTTTTATCTTACTTTTTTCGCAAAGAGACAGTATTTAACAATTCCCTTTATTCGTGACCACTTTCAGCTACTTTCTATCTCGGAATAGATTGTGAGCGACGCAGGGAAGCCTTCTTTGAAAACTGATAGAAAATACTTCGTAATGCTTCAGTGAAAAGTAATGTTAACCTGTTCCAGTTGTCGATGGGAATCAAACTAAGACCAGTAGAACTGGCTTATTTTTTCTCAGTTATTTCATATCAAAAATGATGCACGTTTTAATTATCTAGAGCAGAAGTTTCCTTTCGGAGAGATGCACAAAATGGCACAGTTCTGATAAAAGAAAATCTCCTTTCAAATAGGTGCTAAAAGTGGCTTAGATCTGATAGTTCTACCACAAATGCTGTAATCTGACTGGCGGCGCTAATCTATTTATGATAGAGAGTGGTCCAAGAAGGTAGCCTAAAAGTGTGAGATGGTAAAAAAATAAAAACAACATAAAACGTTATGTGTTGTTTAGTTTTTGACGACAAGTGGATTTATAACCAAACAATTAGACTATCTGCTCTCGATTTGTATACGTGACACTTGCTCGGATTGCACCCTCGAGCTCGTCAGCTATATATCACGCAATAGAAATTAAGGGCGAATAGATTTAGACGTTAATCAGAATGGACATTCTAGCGAAACGGCCTTTCCTGATTGAAATGGCGAAAGAGCACACCCATTGATAAAAAATGACAATATATGCGTTTCGATTAAATGAAGAATGATAAGATCCGATGGCGAGATATAGATACAGTAACGTCCACAGCAGTCTTGAAGTTTAAGGAACAAATGAAGGGACCAATTTTCGTCTAATAGTTAAAATTAAACTGAGGAAAATTAAAGAAGAGGATGTTATAGGACGTCTCGTTCAGTTAATGTCCTCACTGTCAAATGTGGAAGAAAATTAATTCTAGAGATAGGCATATATTATATAGGAATGGAGGTGAGGAAGATATTACATAAACGCAAAACAAAACATGAAATCGTAAATAAACAAAACGTTTCGAGAAAATGGAGTCTGTTTGAGTCCTAAGATGGAAATAGAAAAATATTCTTCTAGCACAACCGGCCAACATATTATGCACATTTTCCTAATGAAGCACACCAAGTGCCCTCGATAATTAACAATTATTCACCGCGGTGTCGGTTAAAATGAGGGGTATTTTACCGAGTTCCGAAGCGGCCATAAAATATACACCACTTACACCACAAATAGTGGTTTTGTCTTTTCGGCTGCGTAGAGGTAAACAGTACTTACTACTTACTTTCCGAACTTGCCAATTAGCGCAGGCGAAAATTAAAGCGCTATATATTCACCTGTGTGGTATATACTAAAAAATGATATTTACACTTAGATTGAGAACTTTATAGTTTTTTATGGATAAAAATGCGATGAAACAGCGTTTGGAAAGGAAAAATCTTCGCCTCCTAAAAAATGCAGATTCCGAAAGTTGACCCTTAAATACAGTAAAGCTCCGCTTAACCTATTGGTCATTCAATTAAAGAGATGCAGAAAAAGATAATCTTCAGACGTCAGAATGGCTGTGAAAATATTAATATTTTTGCCAAATATTTCTTAATGTTCTTGTATAAGTTGTTCTTATTGTTAGTACTTAAAGAGCAGCTCAGTTAGAAAATGTCACATTTAGGCTAAAAAATATCTTGCGATGTGAACTAATTTATTTGAATAAAGGCTGATAGTTTAGAAAGAAACTGTTTGGGGCTGCGTCGGTGGGAGTGACGAAATAAGTTGGATATACCAATAAAGTTGAAGTGGTAAATTGGCCGCCGTAACGATTACAAAAGCTGACGTTTCGAGCGTTAGCCCTTCGTCGGAGCGAATAGAGGAATTGTGGGTTGTGTGTGCTTTTAAAGGCAGAGAATGCCTTTAAAGCACACACAACCCACAATTCCTCTATTCGCTCCGACGAAGGGCTAACGCTCGAAACGTCAGCTTTTGTAATCGTTACGGTGGCCAATTTATCACTTCAACTATGTTGATATATCCAAATTAATTTATTTGAAGGTCCTTTACCAAAAAATTCCATATAAAAAGCTTTGAAAATTAAAACTTATGCACTTTGTTCTTATTGAGGATTTATCTAAATATGCAAAAACAAAAAAAATCCTTAAACCAGAATTTTGTGAAAGGACAAGCTCGGAAATTTGTGCTATTTTTGGGAATCGACGCCTTTGGGTGCTGAAGCGATTTTCTTCTGCAAAAAATCGTTTTAAAATGTGTAGCAGAACTACGATTCAGTCCATTTTGCAACGGCATTTCTTTAAGATCATGAAATTCCCAAGCATATTGTTTGATCTTTGACCGTGTTTATCATATAATTGTTTCTCTATCACGGAACGTCTCCTCCGTATTTCAGATTAGGATGGCGACACCAGTTACCGATACAGTTTGAATCACACTAGCCACACATAAACTCATATCCGTCAAATGTTTTTTTTTTTCGTCCCGCAGCTTATTTTGTTATTTCTTAACCACCTTCTTAGCTACAGTAATCTTTTACACCTTTACATTATTATTCATGTTCTCAAGACTTTTTTTTTTTTTAACATTTCCTATGGTGCTAGCAAGGAGAATTTGTTTGAAAATCAGGAGTTTCTTAAATTGGTGATCATTTCGTTTATTCTCATGACCTGTACAATTGCCGGATTCAAGGAAGATGATGTAGGGAGAAATTAGACGCTAGTCCCTCCTGGGCATCACAGGGTCAACCTGAGTTCTGTAAACGCTTGTAATCATGGTCGCTACTCCTAAGACATCACCAATGAGTTAATTAAAAACGATTGACCTGCAGCTGACTACGCTCTGAGAGAAATCAAAGTTATCTTTGTTCTCTGAATTTGAACATCCTCATTTCTTTCTCTGTAATATTATTTATGAGAGAAATGAAAGTTATCTTTGTTCTCTGAATTTGAACATCCTCATTTCTTTCTCTGTAATATTATTTATGAGAGAAATGAAAGTTATCTTTGCTCTCTGAATTTGAACATCCTCATTTCTTTCTCTGTATTATTATTTGTGAGAGAAATCAAAGTTATCTTTGTTCTCTGAATTTGCACATCCTCATTTCTTTCTCTGTAATATTATTTATGAGAGAAATGAAAGTTATCTTTGCTCTCTGAATTTGAACATCCTCATTTCTTTCTCTGTAATATTATTTATGAGAGAAATGAAAGTTATCTTTGCTCTCTGAATTTGAACATCCTCATTTCTTTCTCTGTAATATTATTTATGAGAGAAATGAAAGTTATCTTTGCTCTCTGAATTTGAACATCCTCATTTCTTTCTCTGTAATATTATTTATGAGAGAAATGAAAGTTATCTTTGCCCTCTGAATTTGAACATCCTCATTTCTTTCTTTGTAATATTATTTATGAGAGAAATGAAAGTTATCTTTGCTCTCTGAATTTGCACATCCTCATTTCTTTCTCTGTAATATTATTTATGAGAGAAATGAAAGTTATCTTTGCTCTCTGAATTTGAACATCCTCATTTCTTTCTCTGTAATATTATTTATGAGAGAAATGAAAGTTATCTTTGCTCTCTGAATTTGAACATCCTCATTTCTTTCTCTGTAATATTATTTATGAGAGAAATGAAAGTTATCTTTGCTCTCTGAATTTGAACATCCTCATTTCTTTCTCTGTAATATTATTTATGAGGGAAATGAAAGTTATCTTTGCCCTCTGAATTTGAACATCCTCATTTCTTTCTTTGTAATATTATTTATGAGAGAAATGAAAGTTATCTTTGCTCTCTGAATTTGCACATCCTCATTTCTTTCTCTGTAATATTATTTATGAGAGAAATGAAAGTTATCTTTGCTCTCTGAAATTGAAAATCCTCATTTCTTTCTCTGTAATATTATTTGTTCTCCTCAGGTCAGGAACGAAGGACAGATGTCATCAAAGATAACCTCAACCCTGAATGGAACAAGGTAAAGGTTAATTTACGGCGCGTAAATTCACAAGTCAATTCTCCATCATCTCTACCGTAGAATTATGATTTCTGATTTCTGATCAAATTCTAAAAGAATTAGATGTCAAATCAGATATGATTCCCTTTGGTAGCGTTTTCCTTTCTTCTCATCACATTTGTTATTGGAAATGAATCCAAATTGCAAAGGGAAATTTCATTTAGTCACCCTTAAGAGTGAAAGGGTTCGATTACCGAGTGGATACGACCTTTTAACTCGAAAAGAATGCTTAATATTCTCTGCTTTCGTACTAATGCTTTTGGTTTGTTCAGGAGTTCGAGTATGACCTCAATGGAAAGGAGTTGTCACCCCAAGAGACGCTTCTTTTTAAGGTTAAAGACTGGGAGAAAATAACAGCCAATCGGTGATTACTCATTCATTTCTTATCGTACTTTTTTTCCTGACACTATCAAACGATGAGTTGATGAGCCAGAGATATATATCGCGTGATTGTTAATGAGGGCGATGCCCGAATCAACTACTTCGAATAGAAATCGAGAATAAATTATCCCTTCTCTCGCAACAACAAGACAGGTTTCTACCGGCGCATTTTGTTTGTAACCGTACGCAGTGAGGCTGCCTATTTTACTCGCTATCTATAACGGAATAGACATTGTGTAGCGTGCCCAATCAGATTGCAGCATCTGTGGGAGAACGCCTGTAGATCTACACACATGTATAGTAATGACTGGACGTTAGAACACGCTCCTTTTATCGCCGATTAGCTAGGGAATAAAGTTTAGCGAGCCATTTTGGTGGGGTGGTCTCTGAAGCAATTGACAAACAAAACTTATAGAAACATGCAGATAACCAAAATTAAGGGAATTCCTTTATCACGAAAGCAACGCAAATTTTCGTGAGTTGAAAGCAATTAAAGACAGTCATAATTAATTTTTTTAATTTTTTCTTATCTCACTGATGAGAAACAATAATCATTCAAATTTACTTAACAAACTTTGCGTGCGCCTCTCGCACACCTGGCATGCTGTGTTCTGTCGAATGTTTCTTTCGTTTTCTAAACTTGACACGGTTTATTGCTTGATGAGTCACGAACATGTGTACCGTTTTCTTCCTGACTGTTAATGAGCATCCTGCTAGTCGGATAATTTCTTCGGAAAAACGCGCTTTATTTGAGAAGGAACGTTTGCTTTATGACTGATTGATGAACTTGCAGAAGATTAACCAAACGCCTTCCTCCTACAGCCTTCTTGGTTCAGCCACAGTTCCCTTAAACAATTTGGTCCGCTCCAAAAGTAAGTCTGTGGACACCGAGGTTGACTTGGTAGATGGCGAACAAAGAGCCACTCCCGTAAGTGCTGCTTTGTAATGATCTTCATGGAGATGAATAAAGTGATTTAGTAATCAAGGAAGAGAAAGTTTACACCGTTAACACCCTGGTGACCCTTGCCTTCCGTTTAGAAATTCAGATGTCTAGTGTGCACAGTCTACTTACCCCTTTCTTGAAAGCCCTCCACCCCCACTCCCCCTCCCCTCCGAACCCTCCCCAAAGAAACACTATAAAATGAGAAGTTTTGCTAACACTTGTTTGGGGTAGGTAGCGTTACAGTGCGAGGTGAACTTGTTTTTGTAAAACTGATTTTGATATGCAGCTCTTTGAAAGTTAGAAATGATTCGGCTCATTCTAAATTCCATTTTGAACAATTTTAAAAACGCTTCCATCGACTAAAACTTGTGACATACTTTCACCCAGGCTAAACTTAAGATCAGCTTATCTTATGACCCTCCTCCATCCGCTGCCAAAGGGGAGGCAGAGGAAGGTGGCACTGAGGAAGGTGAAGAACTGGAAGAGTTTGAAACTAGTGGCGGAGAACCGGGAAAACCAGGAGTTAAAAGGCAAGTTTCCCTTGAGAAGGGGACAATGACTTGGTCGTACAATGTGTTGGTCAATAGCAAACAATAACCGGTTAGATCGGCGGTTTTGACACTTCAAGGGGAAAGATTTTGTTTTGTTGGCTTGCGCTCAGTTTGGCCAGTGAGGCAATTAGCATGTGTCTATTACACTAAAGAAAGTTGAATCACTGGCTGGCGTGCCTACCAAGTTTGCAAGCCACGCGTGCAGATGGCTGTCTAATTTCTCTTGGAAACTGAAATGCAGGCAGACAGTGATTGATCAGTACAGTACATTGATTCAAGCGATAAGAATTGAAGGAATCTAACAGAGCACCAGTGATGCTCATCACCGACGGTATTTTTTCTGCTGATAAAAACGAACATGATGTATTTAAAAAAGGGAAAAGCTTGTGAGTAGACCCTCTGAAAGGTGCTGTTGAAAAAACTGATAATGGAAACACTGGAAACTGAAGAATGTTTATTATTTCGACATAAAAACATTAAAGTGGGTGGGGTTGGGGGGGGGGGGGAGCTACAAAATCACTTAGATATTACTCTTAGAATGGAGTCATTTCATAAAAATTCTTTCTCTTTGGCCATCGTAGCTTGATAAGAAATAGCACGCAAACTGCAGTTACAAACACGGCAGTAAAACGCATGTTGGAAAATAAGATTAGTAAACTTTACTTGACGTATCGGATGTTTCGAGAAACATCTTCAGAAGTGACAGTTAATAATACAAGTGACGACTAAGTTTAAATTTAAGATAAGTAACTAATTAACATAACAATGAACAAAGGAAAAAATTTTGCATATACAAAGATGGAAACTAACACAGATAAAGCTCATCGCTGCTGAGATGATCGTTTAGAGTAGGTTTAAGTTGTTGAATCAATAGAGTCTCCTTTATCCTGCAATGAGTATCAATTCTGACCATAATTTTTTAGGACCAGACGTGGGCAGAAGAGAAAAGCGTTATCGAATAAGCCTCAGGATTTTCAGGTAGAAAAAAAAAAAAAACTTTGCAAATCGAGTTGTTTCTCTTTTCCCGCTTAGTTCCAAAATTTATAAATGATTTTTTACACCGTACACAAAAAAGCAATAGCAGTGTTATTCTTGGAGATAAGAGAAAAGAAATGGGTGAGAAATAGTCCTGTTATCCTGGCGGGTTTGGTAACAAAATTGACCCTTCACTTTCCTTGCCGTTAAAGTATACAAAAGCAAATTTTAGCGCGAAATAAAAGGAAAAAAAGTAATAAAAAAATTGATGGATGCGTTGGCAGTAAGTACTATATTTCTACTTCTCGACCCGTCATCAGTTCGGGGGGGGGGGGGTGCTGGTTAAAATATCTTTTCAATAGCAGTATCCTACCCAGGATCTTATGGTAACTAAGAACACACCTCATTCTCATTCTTACATGTTTCTTAATTCATTTTTCGCTCACGAGGAGTGTTGATATGCACCTTGTGCCAACCACCTTAGCCACCATTTTAAGGCTGAAGTTTTCCGATCTAACTATTTTACATAAAATCACTTCTTTGCTGCGTGATTTGAAACAGATACGTGTGAAAGTATTTGAAGCTCGTCAGTTAGCGGGAGGTAACATCGACCCTGTTGTTCGAGTCAGCGTTGCCGGTCAGGACCGCGACACAAAAATCAAGAAATGCACAAACAGTCCAGCATTTAACGAGGTTTGTCATATGATCATTGTTGCATGGATTGAACTTGTCACAAAAGTACATTCAACATTTGCGCAAATAAATCTAAGTGCATCTTCTTCAATTTTATTCTTTCATGCAGAATTTCTCCTTCAATTTTCACACTGCACCCATGGACTTGTTTGAGGAAACGGTGTCATTTGAGGTAATAATGATAATAATAATAATAATAATAATAATAATAATAATAATAATAATAATAATATAGCGCCAGCTCCCCGACCTCTTTCAGAATCATCCAAGTTAAAATGGCTGGAAATCACGAGTTCTATCAGTTGCTAGCCTATTTTTCTTCTTTTCTGATGATTAAAGGCTAAGTTATCTGCACAAACGGTATGTGTTTGTTTGTTTGTTTGTTGCAAGCACGTCCGACAATTAATCAAACTTTATTACGTTCTTCCTTAGGTGTTTGACTCCAGAAAGTACCGCGCAGACTCACTACTTGGTTATTTCGAGGTTAGCTAGGTTAATCATTCAGAAATAGGATGCTACAAGAACCAATAATTATTGACAGCTATCCCTTTAAGAAGTAAACTTGCTTTTGGTTTTGATAAGTTACGAAAATAGTTACCGAACGCGGGACAGCCGCTACTGCAGCAAGATCAAACGAGGGACGTGCTCCGTACTTTCCTTGGAATACTCTGCATAAAAACAACTTTTTGAGTGACCTTTTAGAAAAGCTGTGCGCTTCGTACCTTAAACGTAGACCGGTATGGCAAGTATTTTGTGTGTCGATTTGGAATCGAATCCTGTATTGGCATGTTATTAGTTCTGACGACTCTCTAACATTGATATATAGCTTATATCGCTTGCCCTACTTAAAGTAATGCGAAATATTTTTTTCAGCTTGACATTTATTCAGTATACGATATGCCAGGTAAGTGGTTCGATAAAGTGACGGTATACTTTACCTCGCTGGTTTTTTGAAGAAAACCTGCAGTGTTGCTTGAAAAATCAGCGTTTGACTTGGGTCAGCTTTGTTTTCATGAGGCAAGGGAAAAATCCAGTTAATCATCAGGCATTCTGACAAAAGATGAGAATATATACTTAGGTATACTACTAAACTTTATTAAATGTCATTTCACTAGATTGAAGAAAAAAAAAAAAATAAACCCTCAATTAATAAGAGGAAACTTGTACATTAGGGTTGGTTGACACCATCAAATTGTTCAGTCTACTTTTGGCTATCTCAATTTTAAGGTCATTCCTTTGTTCGTAAATGGATGTTGTTGAGTAATCCTAAAGACAAAGGAGGCGACGAAAAAGAAGAGGTAGGTGTAGTGATTTCCTTTATAAAGAAGCCAATCTTCCTACAATAGAATCAATTTATGAGACCAACCAGAAGTTTCTGTGAGATGATTTTCAAAGTGAAGGGCTTATGCTGGATAAAACATAAAATGTAGATTGAGGGACATAAAAACTTTAACGACGAAACAATCCCAACGTTATTACCCTTGTTTGATTCCAGTCAGACGGAGAGGAAAGCTTCTAGCGGTGGAGACGAATACCTTCCCCTTCAAATTAAAATAAAATACTGATGATAAAACAACAACAATAACAACAAACAAAAAATCTTGTAGAAAATGGAAAATGATGCCGGGTAACGCAAAAGTTGAGAAATAAAAAGGATGTGGAGGATGCCCTTCGACCAGGTAATTTCTAAAGTTCTGACAATACTTTATATTGCTGATTTTTTTTTATTGATTTACAGAAAAGCGCTAAAGGAGTTCGAGGAACCTCTAGAGGAGGCTCACCAACAGTAAGTGTGATCATATGAAGAGATGATCATAGTCCTTGTAAAGAGTTTGAGAAGCTTAACGATAAATATATCTTATTAACCAAGCGCGAGGGCCGTACTGGGAGAATATCGGCCCGAGGTCTTGACAGTAAGGACCGAGCGCAGCGAGGTCCGTACAAAAAAGACCGAGGGCCGATATTCTTCCAGAACGGTCCCGAGCAAGCTTGGTTAATAGGAGATTTATTATACGACTGAAGTTCAAAGGGACACAAGTGCGGTATCATTCGGGACCATTCGGGACAGTGCCCGGTCCAATACTGAGAGAATATTGACCGGCAATAGAGCATTTTGATTGGTTGATTTTAGTTATTGGCCCTCTGAATGCCTGAGTCGTGTAATAAACTGAATTAACACATCTTCATTTATTACACTTTTGATTATAGGGTTACTTAAAAGCGACAGTGATCGTCTTAGGACCTGGAGATAAAACACCGGTAAATAAACTATATATCTGAGCATTAACTGAATCTTAATTTGTATTAAGTCAAATTTGTGTAATTGATAGATTTAATACCTGCTAAAGTCCAACACTATAAAAAAAAAAAAAAAAACCATTTGGGAGAATGTATATGGGAAAGTAAACCCGTGATCAGATCCATTCAAAACTAATGGCGATCTTACTATGGAAAGAAAAAAGGAGAAAACAAATTCATCGGAGGCATAGTTGCCAAGCAGATGGAACAGGTACAGTTACTGTAGTTGTGATTTAGTGTTCCGTTTTAATTTTGTTGATGTATTCTCAGCCTTTGTCAAAGCTCGCCGGAGAAGACGATTCTGATGACATTGAGGCGTGAGTACTAACGTGACTCAAATAGATACTTAGACATATTTATTTGAAAGGTTTTCTTTAATGCCTAAATTCGTCCCTTATCTTGTTTCTTGGAGAGCACTCATCTGCTTTTTGCCAGTTTGTCGCTCTTGTACATATTGTCCTATTACCATCTAACAAAAGCTCGCAAACCTATATTTATATTTTTGCTTTTTGGAAGGATTTGCAGGAACTTAGTATGATAATTTTTAGAATGAATTTTTGAATTACCTCACCCAAGCTAAGGCAAAGGTCAATCCATTTTGAGAGTGGATAGCTTTATGCTGTTACACAAAGTTTGGTTCAACAGTGGTGCGAAAACTCGTTGGAGCGGTTGTTGATGGAGAAATTACCTGCAAATACATTCGCACTATAGCGATTTTCTTACTCAATTTGGAATACATTCGAACTTACTCTGCAAAGAAAATGGTATCGTTATATTGTGGAATAATACGTAATTGAAACACTTAGAAATCACAAAAGCTGTGAATCGAAAGTGGCTGAAACGTTTCTTCGCTTTTGTTAGCTTGGTTTTTTTCTTGTTTAGTCAGCTTTTTTTTTGTTGAATTTTTTTTCTTTCATTATGAATTATTTCTCCATAGCAATCTTCTCAGACCTACCGGAGTCGATCTTCAAGATGCAGTTTTTACTTTCAAAGTTTATCGAGCTGAGGATCTTCCTCAGAGTAAGTCAATCAAATGGTGTTATCAGTTATGGACCGAACTTTTACATGTTCTCAAAGGTATTCAAAGATAATTCCTAGATCTGTTCACCATCACCAAATACTGCGAAAAAATCCTATTAACTGAGAAACTAGTGAGATAGAAAAATTTGGAGCTATAATAGGGTTATCATAGATTACAAATACGTCTGTTGTTTGGCTACCCTGCTGGTAGAGGCGTTTATTTGTTAACTTCCCCTACGGTCCACGTAAAAATAAAGTCCTCTGTGCTCGGCCTGTTAAATCTTCGAGCATGCGCGGCCTGTTGCTTAGAAACAAATTTGTTCCCGGTAGTACTCGGTCTTGCTATATAGCTAAATAGGATGCGTGCGCATAAAAACGTGTTTAAAACAGGTTCTGACCGGTTTTGCAAATCAGATTATCCACAAACTTGGATAATCCCCAGGCGCATGCTCGAAGAAGATTTAACAGGCCGAGCGCAGACGACTTTATTTTTACGTGGATGGTAGGGGAAGTTAACAAATAAACGCCCGTCTGCCAGCAGGGTATTGTTTGGCCGTCTCAAGCACAATTGTGAACTTTTTCGCTGAATAAAATGAAATGAACTGAAGGGAGAGATGAGAAAAACAACGAAGTGGATATAATTTGTCTTTTTTGTTTTTGTAGTGGATACAGCAGTGATGAAGGGTGTCAAGAAATTTTTCAACATGCACCAGGTATTGCTCTGTCTTCCGACGTAGACAAACAATCAAACAACCCTGGCAAATAAAAAGATTGAATAAGAAATAAAACAAAACTTAAATATCTTTTTTTCCACAGGACGATGAAAAATTCGTGGACCCCTACGTTCTATTTCAGTTTTGTGGAAAAGAGGTACTGCACATGTTGTTTATCGTGTACTTTCTTTTTTACAATAACGGTGGAAATTCTCGCGCGCTCATTGTTCGAGAGCCATTGCCAATAAAGTGAGAGATCATAAAAATGACGTATCATGTCACGCAATGCTCAGCAATCTGTCGGAGAAAAATTTCTTCGCGTGGAAACACTTTGCAGTGAAACCACTCGGCTGCGCCTCGTGGTTTCATTTTAATTTTGAACATTGTGTACGTCATTTCTATGATCAATAAGGTTATAGACGATGGAAAATTGAGGTCAATTTGTAAAAAGTTGATCAGAGTAAGTGGTCTATATGGCTGGCTTGTAAAAAAGTTTTCGGCCCTTACCTGAGGCGAGAGGCTACTTTAAAAAGGTGGCTTTCTAAGCCTGTCGAGTTGACCACGGGTAAAAATACTTTGAAACTGCTGGCTTTAAATACAAAAGGTATGTCCGCAACAACAACTACAACAACAAACACAGTATCATCAACGATAACACAAACAACAACACTGAAACAACATCACAGACTGCAACAACGACCATACAGACTTAAACATTCTACGCCCTCTCTAGATAATCTACTCTTGGTGCTAAGGTATCTAATTCGACTGAAAATACGGAAATAGTACTTGAGTACAAAGGTAAAATATTTCATTTCTCTTGATGTAGAATCGCACCTCTGTCAAATACAAGACGGACTGCCCAGAATTTAAGGAGATTATCAAAGTCCCTTTCATGGTAAGACTATACGATTCTATCGGTTGTTTATAACCTCCAAAATAATAATTTTTAATCGGTAAGATATTTTCCTCTTCTTTTTATCAATCTTCCTTGTATCAATCATCTTTGTATAAATCATCAATCATCTTTGTATCAATCATCGCTTCTCATGAGACTTTTTTGTCGTTCCTTTTTTTACTCTACTCCGTTGCAAACGAAATCCCACATGCCAATTTATCTGTTTGCATAAGTTTCATATTCTGGTTAAACGTTTCCTCGATAGAAAATTCCTGTCAATAGTATCTCTTATAAATTTTCTATTCCTCAGTTTCCTTCGATGTGTCAAAGAGTGAAAATCCAGCTGTACGACTGGTGAGTAAATAAGCTAAGTATAGAGCCGCATTCTGTGGGCTGTACTTTAGGACTCTTCCGCACCGATATTTTTTGTCTATTGTCTACATTGAAACATTCGAAAACACTCATATAAAATGGAGTCTTTCGAAAGCAGTTTCGAAGGCCCCATCCCAACCTGTGCGTTTTCGTTCGAAGCTACATATTTTTTGAAGCGTTTTTTGCAAATCATCCAAGCTGAAACGCGAACGACGCTGATCAAAATGGGTTACTTATACTGGCAATACATATATCTTATTAACCAAGCGCGAGGGCCGTGCTGGGAGAATATCGGCCCGAGGTCTTGACAGTACGGACCGAGCGCAGCGAGGTCCGTACAAAAAAGACCGAGGGCCAATATTCTTCCAGTACGGCCCCGAGCAAGCTTGGTTAATAAGAGATTTATTATACGACTGAAGTTCAGAGGGACACAAGTGCGGTATCATTCGGGACCATTCGGGACAGTGCCCGGTCCAATACTTAGAGAATATCGGACCGGCAACAGAACATTTTGATTGGTTGATTTTAGTTATTGGCCCTCTGACTGCCCGAGTCGTGTAATAAAATATTGAATACATTCTTTGCTGAAAATACAATTACTTACATTGCGGGCTACTCACACTACTAACAATAACACACTCTACTTAAAGTATATTATCTCCGCTGTATAGACATTCAACGTCCGCCTTAACAAATCTGAGTGGTTCCTGGTTACTATCGTTCATAAATTATTTTAAATTTAAAATCTTTCAGTTTAGCTTCCTTAGAAATGTTTTTCAGGGATTTGAAGATTTTAGTCCATGGCGTCTTTCTTTAATGAGAGCTTTTCGCGCCACCGTTTAGGGCCCGTTTAATTTGTTCCTCGAGGTGAATCTTGACTTTAGGTCAATTAGAGAAGTCCTTTGACGTAGCCTTGAACCGATTAACTTGGATCGAATCGTTTAGGGAAAGATATTATCATTTCAAGTACAGAATGATTT